>NC_081379.1:11032793-11277793 GCF_030684315.1 Stegostoma tigrinum
CTCACAAGCCAGTCCTGGCTGCACAATCTTCCACATTCCACCCTCTGCGAGTCTGAAGTGATTCAAAACTCTGCTGAATTAACTCACATTGAGTCCCTTTTAGCACCTGCCCCTATGCTTACTAATGTAAATTGGACACCGCTCAAGCAATATCAATCTTAAAATTCTCAGCCTTGTTTTCAAATTCGCACGACCCAGGCCCCTCCGTACTCAGCAATTTCCTCCAACTCCTCAACCCTTCAGCATATCAATTGTCCTTTAATTCTAGTCTCTTAGGTCTCTCTGATTTATATGCCCCATTGTAGCTTCGCCTTCAGCTGCCAAGGCTGTGAGCTCTTGAATACCCTCTCACCGTACCTCTTCATCTTGCTACCTCGCTTTCCTCTTTTAAGAAACTCCTATGGCTACTTCACTGGCCAAGCTTTTGGTCATCTGACCTGATATCTCCATGTCATATTTGACTTTATAAGAAGGGAAGACTTTTATGATAATTTAAAATGTTACAGATGCAGTTAAGTTATGGCTAAGTAGTGGGTAAATATCTGGTATAACGTGGGAAAATGTGAAAGTATTTACATTGGTGGGAGGAATAAAATACGTATATTATCTATATGGCAAGAGATTGCCCTAAAATGCACAGGGGCCTGGGTTTCCTGGTGCATGAATTGCAAAAGATCTACAAGACAGTACAGCAAAGCTCATAGAATCGTAGTAGTTCTTCCAAGGAGAATGGAATACAAAATTGGAAGGCTTCAGCTGTAAAGGACATTGTGAGGCCATATCTGAGGTACTATGTACATCACTGGTCTCTTTATTTAAGGAACAGTGTAAATGCTTCTAAAGGAGTTCTGTTGTTAACTAGACTAATGCTTGGACCTAATGGGATGTCTTATGAGAAAAGATTGAAGCATGTACAATCCTGGGGTCATGACAGGGTGCATGTGGAAAGGATGTTTCTTCTTACAATAGGGTGACTTTTTAAATTAAGGGTTTGTCCAATTAGTAGCAATAAGAAGAATTTTTTTCTCAAAAATGGCCCAGGGTCTTTGAAACACACTTCTTCAAAAGGTGTTAGAAGTAGAGGCTTTGAAAATTTTAAGGCAGAAATAGATAGATTCTTCATAAATTATGGACTGAAAGGTTATTGGGGAGAATTTAGAACAATCTACATGTACCTGACTGACTTAAGGGGGAAAACAAATTGGGAAAGTGGATTGGGAAAAAGAGAGAGGGACTGACAGAATCTCCTCGATAGAGCCAGCACAGGCTGAAAGGGTCAATTCATTTCCTTCTGTCCTGAACTATTCTTTTATTCTATGATACTTCCCTTTCTCGTTGATATTGCTGCTACATAAATGAGGATAACTTAATGCACCAGCAGAGACCCGATGTATGGTGAATGAGTGAAAGTGTCCCCATTTTAGGATGAGGGCAAAGACAGCCAGTCCACAGGAACAAAACGAACTGCCAAAAATATCAAACTCATGAAATTGTAACAAGATTCTGCATAAAGCATATGCAAAAATTGGTGGCGTAGCTCCACTCAATTCCTGAAGGCACCAATCAGATATAGCTCCATGTGAACTGTAATTTGAGGATCCCTTCAATTCATCCTTATTATAGCATGAATTTTGTTCATGAGAAGCCTTTGTGAAGATGGATCACAGGAGCCTGACTCTTAACTATCATCACCTAGCGTTGGTTCAACTTGACCTGCCCCTCAGATTAGCTTGGTTGATCATTCCCCTCTCTTAACCCATTGACACTGAAGCCAATTGTCACACCATCACTCTGGCTAAGATCAGGTAACGCAACAAAGGCCAGGACTCTCACCTGCAAGACTCAACTGGTGATACTGTTTACAGTTTTCTATATTTTTGCCAACATAACATATACCACAGAGAATAGTGCTCTTGTTGAGTCAGATATCTTGAAGTTTATTTACAATATCAATTCACAAAGGTTACAATATCATAGACCTACACACGTGATCTGAGTTCTATGATTACTGATGTTTCAATACATTGGATAACTGACTGATTGAAGACTTTGCATTGGCTTCATTGCACAACGAGAATGACAAAAGGTGAAGCAGATAATCAGGGAAGCTAATGGATTTTTGGCTCTTGTTTCAAGGCATTTAGCTTTTAAGAATAGGGAAGTCTTCCTGAAAATGTACATGGTGCTGGTGAGATCACATCTGGAGAACTCTGAGCAGGTTTGGTCCCCTTCTTTAAGGAAAGATGTTGCTTCATTGGAAGCAGTTCAAAGAAGTTTCATGAGGATGATGTCTAAAATGGAACGATTGTCCTATAGCTAAGGCCAAACAGGTTGGGCTAAACTCTCTGGAGTTCAGAAGAATAAAAGGTGATCTCATTGAAACATGTAGAATTCTTAAAGCACTTGACAGGGTAAATGCTGAGAGAATGTTTCCCTTTATGGGAGTGTCTAAGATCAGAGAATATAGTCTCAGAATAATACTGAGCTGAGGAGGAATTTCTTCTCTTAGAGGGCAGCCAGCCTTAAGAACTTCTTGCCACAGACAGCTGTGGCAGCAGACTCCTTGTGTATATTTAAGGTGGAGATTGATAGATTCTTGATCAGTCGGGGTTAAAGGGAAAAGTCAGAAAAGTGGATGCAAGAAGTTTTGGATCAGCCACGATTTTATTGAATGGTGAATCAGGCTGGAAGGGCTGAATGGTCTACTCCTGCTCCTATTTCTTATGGGCTTGTGATCGCATATCTTGTTGTTGTATAACTGCCTTAAAGGTCTAGAATCCTTGCCTTCATACAACGGTCGATTCATGTTTTAGTTTCTGCATCTTAGCTGGTCATCTTGTCTATGGGCTAGAACACTTACAGTCTGGATTCCTGCAGTAGCTGGCTGGCATTCTCCAATGAGGGGTTTTGCTTGGCTTTGTTGATCCAGCCTGTCAGGTCATACCTCACAGGATTTGCACCGAGCTGGTGTGCAATCACAAACTGCTGTTCCTGCTCGCACCTCCTCACTGGCTGGTTCTCTGTGAGCACAAAGGCATCAGTGAGACACGGGTGGGCTTGAGTGAATTCATGTTAAATATTCAGACCTCAAGAAGCAGAATCAGATTAAACTTTACCATAGTAAATGCAGATGACGGAAAACTCGAGGGTGTAGGGATGGGTTCGGCCAGGCAAGAAGAAGGTCCTTCCTGCACCAAAACCTCTACCAATGAATATTTTAACATGGCTTCTTAAATAATTCATGATCAAGGACTTCCCCAAACCACTTTTTCCCCTTATACTTTCCTCATAGAATCCCTATGATATGGAAACAGGCCCTTTGGCCCATCAAGCCCACACCAAACCTCAGAGCATCCCACCCAGACATAGCCCTATAACCCACATAATCTACACATCCCTGAACACTATGGGCAATTTAGCATGGCCAATCTACCCAGCCTGCATATCTTTGGGCTGTGGGAGGAAACCCACGCAGACATGGGGAAAACGTGCAAACTCCACAAGACAGTCACCCAAGGGTGGAATCAAACCCAAGTCCCTAGCGCTGTAAGGCAGCAGTGCTACTCACTGAGACACTGTGCCACCCTGCTCTTTGCTGAGATGTGGGTATCACTGCCAAGATTTGCACTTGCCGCTCTTATTTAAGTGCCCTTGAGCTGAGAAGCTCACTCAGCGATCACAGAGGACAGTGAAGAGTCAACAACACTGCTGTGGGTCTGCAGTGACACATAGACCAGACGAGGTAGGGATGGCAGATTTCCTTCCCCAATGAGCCAGATGGGTTTTTACAACAATAGACAATCATTGATAGCCCGATGGCCACCATCACTGAGATTTGATTTCTTTTCCAGATTTCATGAAATGGATTTAACTTCACCAAATGCTGTAATTGTACCCAGGTGCCCAAAGAGTTAAATCAGGACTCTGGATTACTAATCCAATGAAGTTATCACTACTCCTCTATTCCTCCCTTAATCCTATTTGCCAACCCTTACTTTGCTCCTCATGCATGATTTAAGTACAGCTTTTTTTTTATTTCCTCATTTGCAGTGTGTGTGTAAATCTGATTTATTGAAGAGTCTCATTCCTCTTTGTCTTCTTCACAGACATTGTGGGTGCTAAATGACTGAATGCATGAAACCTGCCACTCAGAAGCCCTGGTAAAAGTCTAGCAAAAAAAGGTAAAACTCCTTTCTCACCTCTTACGAAGACAGATGTGGATCGGTTTGGACTATATTCACCGGACTTTAAAAGAATGAGGGGGGGTTGCATAGAAAGCTACCAAATTCAAACAGAACTAGGCAGATTAACACAGGAATTATGTTCCCAAGGACTGAGAAATCCAGAACCAGGGTCACAGGGGTTAGGGATATGGATGGTCATTCAGGACTGAGATGAGCAGAAATTGCTTCACCCAGTATGTTGAGCCTGTAGAATTGTCTGTCATCAAGACTAGTTGAGGCCAAAAGATTGAATGCTTTCAAGAAGGAGTTACATATCATTCTTTTGGGAAGGAGGGGAGAAAGCAGGAATAAGGTCTTGGTTAATCTGCCAAGAATATATTGAATGATGGAGCAAACTTGATTAGCCAAATAGCCCACTCCTCCCACTTATTTCCTTTGTTTCTATGTAACTTTTCTGAGGATTTTATATCTTCATTGAATTATATAGCCCATAGCTGTCCATAATGCCCTAGTTTTGACCTAAACAATAACATAGAGACGTCTAACATGATGCTTTCATATCCCTTTCTTCAACTCATAAGCTCAAGCAAATCATCTGATCAATTTGTTTTGTTACATTTAAGGATTTATCAATATCAATGCTGTGGTTCTGGGATCTCTCTCTTGTTGTTTTTTGTGTAGTTTAATGTTCCACTATAAATTTGTGCTCACAACAGATTGGAAAAAGAGAAGACAAAGTCAAGGAATGTCTTCAGGTTTAGATTTCAAAGTAACACTCTTTATTATACATTAATACTAAATACTACTACTACTATCACAGATAGATCAAGTTCATATTTGAAAGGTATATTACGTAAAGAGTAATCTATGTTGTTCAAGTGTGTATGTTCTCACAATCTTCCTAGTATTCTGATGTAGCAGCATCTGTTTCATGTGGTCCGCTCTAACTCTGCCCACACTACTTTCAGTGAAGTGCAGCGCTGCAACATCATCACAAGGTTGCTGTAGGGTCCTGAAGCCCTTTGAAATAACTGCACAGAGGCCCACTTCATCAGGTCACCCTTATTTACTGTTGCACAGTACCCTGGCTCTAACCAGCCAACTAGAAGCCAGTCCCCCTGGACTGAGGAGATTCTAATCCCCTGGTTATATTGGTCAACCAGGGCTTTTCTGATTTATTCAGGTTAATAACCCCAATCAAGGATCTCATAGCCAACAAGATCCAGCTGGTTCCAATCACTACACTTACACTTTTATTTCCTTGCTCAGCCACACGTGTTAAACTTGTGACATTGTCTGGTCATCTCTGTCCACATTGAGCTGTTCAAACCTTCAATGCATGCAGAGCATTGACTTTCCTTGTCCATGCTACAACAATGGCCACACTTTGTTAGCTGTGAACCACTTTGGGACGTAATCAAAACTTTAAAAACACTAAATGAATACATGTCTTTTTTCCTCTGGTAGGAAGGGTGTGAAAACAAAGTGATAAACAAGGTTTCATGCTCCTTCCATCAGCCAGTCTCAGAGTAATGGTGTCAAATACTCCAGACTTTAGATTTACAACCTTTGTCTATCTGTTGTAGCTCTGGGACAGGTCAGATATTTGGGTAAAGGAAGGCCGAGGTTATGGATTTTCGCACTTTTTCTTTGCTGCAGCAGCTTGAACATCTTAATAACAGACAGAGCAAAACAGCACACACACATTAACAATTTGTTTAATTCACTGCATTGTTGGATCATTACTCGAATTTATCTCATGAATTCTCAGGGTGAGAAACAGATGTTATAAACATCTGAGATAATGGGAACTGCAGATGCTGGAGATTCCAAGATGATAAAATGTGAGGCTGGATGAACACAGCAGGCCAAGCAGCATCTCAGGAGCACAAAAGCTGACGTTTCGGGCCTAGACCCTTCATCAGAGAGGGGGATGGGGGGAGGGAACTGGAATAAATAGGGAGAGAGGGGGAGGCGGACCGAAGATGGAGAGCAAAGAAGATAGGTGGAGAGGGTGTAGGTGGGGAGGTAGGGAGGGGATAGGTCAGTCCAGGGAAGACGGACAGGTCAAGGAGGTGGGATGAGGTTAGTAGGTAGCTGGGGGTGCGGCTGGGGGTGGGAGGAAGGGATGGGTGAGAGGAAGAACCGGTTAGGGAGGCAGAGACAGGTTGGACTGGTTTTGGGATGCAGTGGGTGGGGGGGAAGAGCTGGGCTGGTTGTGTGGTGCAGTGGGGGGAGGGGATGAACTGGGCTGGTTTAGGGATGCAGTGGGGGAAGGGGAGATTTTGAAACTGGTGAAGTCCACATTGATACCATATGGCTGCAGGGTTCCCAGGCGGAATATGAGTTGCTGTTCCTGCAACCTTCGGGTGGCATCATTGTGGCAGTGCAGGAGGCCCATGATGGACATGTCATCAAGAGAATGGGAGGGGGAGTGGAAATGGTTTGCGACTGGGAGGTGCAGTTGTTTGTTGCGAACTGAGCGGAGGTGTTCTGCAAAGCGGTCCCCAAGCCTCCGCTTGGTTTCCCCAATGTAGAGAAAGCCGCACCGGGTACAGTGGATGCAGTATACCACATTGGCAGATGTGCAGGTGAACCTCTGCTTAATGTGGAATGTCATCTTGGGGCCTGGGATGGGGGTGAGGGAGGAGGTGTGGGGACAAGTGTAGCATTTCCTGCGGTTGCAGGGGAAGGTGCCGGGTGTGGTGGGGTTCTCACACACCACCCTACCAACCTCCGGATACAACGCATTATCCTCCGACACTTCCGCCATTTACAATCCGACCCCACCACCCAAGACATTTTTCCATCCCCACCCCTGTCTGCTTTCCGGAGAGACCACTCTCTCCGTGACTCCCTTGTTCGCTCCACACTGCCCTCCAACCCCACCACACCCGGCACCTTCCCCTGCAACCGCAGGAAATGCTACACTTGTCCCCACACCTCCTCCCTCACCCCCATCCCAGGCCCCAAGATGACATTCCACATTAAGCAGAGGTTCACCTGCACATCTGCCAATGTGGTATACTGCATCCACTGTACCCGGTGCGGCTTTCTCTACATTGGGGAAACCAAGCGGAGGCTTGGGGACCGCTTTGCAGAACACCTCCGCTCAGTTCGCAACAAACAACTGCACCTCCCAGTCGCAAACCATTTCCACTCCCCCTCCCATTCTCTTGATGACATGTCCATCATGGGCCTCCTGCACTGCCACAATGATGCCACCCGAAGGTTGCAGGAACAGCAACTCATATTCCGCCTGGGAACCCTGCAGCCATATGGTATCAATGTGGACTTCACCAGTTTCAAAATCTCCCCTTCCCCCACTGCATCCCTAAACCAGCCCAGTTCATCCCCTCCCCCCACTGCACCACACAACCAGCCCAGCTCTTCCCCCCGACCCACTGCATCCCAAAACCAGTCCAACCTATCTCTGCCTCCCTAACCGGTTCTTCCTCTCACCCATCCCTTCCTCCCACCCCCAGCCGCACCCCCAGCTACCTACTAACCTCATCCCACCTCCTTGACCTGTCCGTCTTCCCTGGACTGACCTATCCCCTCCCTACCTCCCCACCTACACCCTCTCCACCTATCTTCTTTGCTCTCCATCTTCGGTCCGCCTCCCCCTCTCTCCCTATTTATTCCAGTTCCCTCCCCCCATCCCCCTCTCTGATGAAGGGTCTAGGCCCGAAACGTCAGCTTTTGTGCTCCTGAGATGCTGCTTGGCCTGCTGTGTTCATCCAGCCTCACATTTTATCATCTTGTTATAAACATCTACTGGCTTCAGTATTCAACAAGGAATACCTAAGCTGTATCTGTGCTGATTTCTTTATTAGCTGCTTGCACTGACACCAACATTAATCTATCATTGAGTGAGCAGGTACCATTTACCAGAAACACATTACTGAAGATACTCAATGCTGTGTTCCCAGATACTGTCCTCAATAAACCATTACCAATCTGCTCATTATAGCTTGGCAACTGATCTCGTGAGTCCACTAATTAAAATAACAAAATAGAGCTACCAACTCCCATACTTTTTCTTTGTACTTTTTCTTTACAAAGTACGCCATCTGGTCTTTTTCTATCATTACCTTCTTTGTCAACTCCCTTCTTCTCAAAGTAGGAACAGAAGCGGTCAAGGACAGTGGCATCACTGGAGCCTTGAAGTAATACCTCTTCATCCAGAATCCAGAGAAGACCTTTCGGTTCTTCATCCCATTTAGATGGCTGAACCTTGAACTGAAAGATAAAGCACTAAATGTGAGGCTTTGCAGAGAAACTAATTGCATTTGCCGTTTGATTTTCATATAGCACACCTGCATAGAGCAAAAGGAAGATATCAAAAAGCTGCATGTGGATCTGTGAGATAACTTTGCCTTGCACTGAGTATCTGTTCGACAGAGCAGTGTGTTTAACTGCTTTTGAGGTGTTCCTTGGAAGTAATATTGAATGCTGAGTGTGTTCAGCTGTTTGAAATCTGGGACTTAAGTCTGCATTCATCTTATATTGAAATCCTATCTTTCTGCCAGTTAAAAAGGAACAGTAAAAGTCTGTGACTGAATTTTAACTGAACAACTGTCAGGGATGAAAAAATGACAGAGAAAAGCACTAAAAATTAGCTCAAAAATGGACGGTTTGCATGGGTCACACACATATAACACACACTTTTCAGAAGATGAACCTAAGGTGCACAGGAGATCACCTTTCACTCAGGGGCCTGTAAGAGCCACAAATATTTAATATGAAAATAAAAACTTGGAAATTGGAAGATTGGACACTGCTGTAGACAACACACGACTTTCTTTAATGGCTTGAAGCAGGAATGGAACTGTGTGGTGTTTGTCTATTGGTTATACAAGAGTGGTAAAGGCATGCTGCCACAGAGGCAGATGCTTCAGTCCAACTCATCCATATCAACCAGATAGCACAATCTGACCTAGTCCAACATTTGGCCCATGTCACTCTAAACCCTTCCTATTTGTATTCCCATCCAAATGTCTTTTAAATGTTGTAATTGTACGAGCTTCCGTCACTTCCTCTGGCAGATTGTTCCACATAAGCGTCACCCTCTGTGTATGAAAGGTACCCCTCAGGTCCTTTTAAAATCTTGCCCCTCTCACCTTCAACCTATGCCCTTTAGTTTTGGAATTCCCCCACCCTGGGAGAAAGACCTTAGCCATTCACTCTAGCCAAGACCCTCACGATTTTGTAAACCTCTATAAGGTCACCCCTCAGCCTCTGAACCTACAGGGAAAATAACCCCAGCCTATTCAGCATCTAGCGCAAACCCTCCAAACCTGACCAATTCCTTGTAAATCTTTTCTGCATCCTTTCCAGTTCAACAACACAAGGCTCATGTAACTTTCGGAGAAGCTGGATTTGATATTTTTCTGAAACAGGTTGGCACAAGGTGTCTTTGTGTTGAAAATAAAACTGCCAAGCTAACAGCTTTTGGAATTGTTTTAAGATATAGTTTGTTGCAGTCGTACAATCTTTTATCTAAATTGAGTGCACTTTATGCTGACACGGATTGTAGTCACTGGAGCAAAGGCCAGGTTGATCCCATTGACTCTGAGATCCTTGATTGGGGCTGTTGATCTGCACCAATCAGGGAGCCCTGGCTGACAGATATTAGCAGGAGATTCAGACAGTCTCACCATTCAAGGGACTAGCTCTGAGCTGGCTGGCCAGAGCCCATATACTGCCCACATGTAAATAAAGGGTGACTTGGTGATGGGACCCCAGCCTCTGTGCAGTTATTTCTCTGATAGTATAAAACATATTCCATTCTTCAGCATAGCCACTCCACATCCAGATGGTTAAAAATGTCCCCTCTCTCCGATTACTCTCCAAAATAAACTCATGGCAGAATTTGGCAGGTGTGAAGTGAGAGCACGTTACACAGGCACCTGTTTGCATATTTTAGAAATCCCATTGAATATTAACTTCAGCTGTCATCTAACAAGTGCAATAATTCATATACAGTTAGCTTTGGTCTAAACCATGAAAATGTCTGGCTGCATGCTCTTAAAATCTCTTGAATGTTGCCTGGTTTACCAGTAATAGAAAGGAACTCCTTCTCAAGGGTAACTAGGGGTGAGTAATATATGCTGGTCCAACCTGCAAAGCCCACACCCCGTGAGTGAATAAAAACAAAACTAAATGTCTATTCATCCTCACCTATTACTCTAATTTGGGCAGGACTGTGCAAAATGTAAGAAGGCATTATGTGTCGAATGGAATGTCAGTAGGAATTTTTTTTTGGTTATACACCATACCCATGCCCCTCATGATTTTATAAAGCTCTATAAGGTCACTCCTTAGCCTCCGACGCTCTGGGGAAAATAGCCCCAGCCTATCCAGCCTTTCCCTATAGCTCGAACCCTCCAATCCTGGCAACATCCTTGTAAATCTTTCTTGCAACCTTTCCAGTTTAATTATAAAAAAATGTAATTAGGAAATTAACCTCAATATTAATAAGTTTAAGAAATAAATGTTGATAGGAAGCATAAAAAGCCACATGCTCCTTTTAAAAACAAGTATTTAGGTGGGAAACAGGCACAAAGAGACGTGGAAAAATATTCATAAATCACTAATCATATGGCACAGATAAACAGCTATTTGAAATAGCAAAGATTCACTGGTCCCAAAACACAGTTGCTGGAAAAGCTCAGCAGGTCTGGCAGCATCTGTGGAGAAGAAAACAGAGTTAATGTTTCGGGGTCTGGTGGCCCTTCCTCAGAAGATTCACTGGTGCTCATTTCTAGAGGCCCAGCACTGGAAAGCAGAGAAACCATATTTAACTTGTACAGGACCTTTAGAGTTGGGTTTCTCAACAATAAAAAAGTGAAAAAGCTAAAGATGCATTTTTTGATTTTTATGACTTTACCAAAATTAAGTTTCCCCAGCACTTTCTGTTTGTGTTTCAGGGAAAATGATGTCTGCCAGGGTCCTAATTGCTTGCAGCTCATACAATGTGATAGTGGAAAATGCACCAATATTTCATGAAAGGTATTCAAGTATCAGACCAACTGTCATGTTAAGCCTGATAACGAAAGGTGAAGTAGGGCAAATATTTTAGTTGAAAGTGATTAACTGGCTCACAGTGACAGGGTCATGACAGGTGGTGAATTACCTTTAATTTGCCTTAGAATTTGTTGCCATTTGAGTGACAAATGTTTCCAACGAGATGTAAAATGTTATCAGCTTTAGGAACCTGGTGTTACACCAATCACTCACTGGTAGGTTAGGCTGCAGAGGCTGAGAACATCGATCGAGACCTATGGCATTATGACAGGCTCAGATAAGGGAGGGAACATAAAGTTAACTGAAAGTACAAGGACTGAAGAATGCCAATTGAAAGCGTTTGGCAAAAACTACAGGGGATATGGGCGTGGAAGGAATATTTTTATACAGCGAGTAGCAATAACCTGGAACTCGGTGCCAATGGAGAAGGTGGAACCAGAGACAGTCAATGGCTTCAGAAGGATATTGAATGAGAACCTGAGGGGAATAGACTTACAGAGATTCCGATAAACAGAAAGTGAATGGGACTGACTGAATTTTCAACAGGGAATGAGGCTGGACTCCAGGGGCTGAAGTGTCTACTTTTGCAGCGTAAAGAATCTATGACTATAAATACCTATAACAGGTTAAATACTGGTCAGTTGCTCCTTCAGCATCTATAGGCAATTACATCCAACTCTTAAGAGGCTGGGTAGGCCCTTCCTTGCAATTCCATTCTGATTCAGCCCCCTCCTTCTCACTCTAACTCTCCCTCATTTTTAATGCCCTTAATGGGTTTTGCATGTAAACAATTCAGTTGAAAACACAAGTGATTTACTGGTGCTGGTTAACAGATGAAAACAATGCCATTGATGACTTGGTGATGGGGAAAAGATGTTTCATTGTGTGGAAGAGTACTTCTGAGTACAAAAAGAAAGGGTCTTGAGAGGCTAGGGATGTTTTCCTTAGAGCAGAGAAAGCTGAGGGTCGGGGGGAAGGTGGTGGGGTGATGTTGCGGGGGGAGCATGTGTTGGGAGGTGGGTGGGGGTAGGACCTGATTGAAATCTACAAAATGATGATGGGCATTGATATAGGGAGAAACCCCTGGTAGACAAACACAGAGGCTGGCAGAACACAGCAAGCCAAGCAGCATCTGGAGGAAAGAAGCCCAGGTTCTGACCAAAACCATTCTCCTTCCCCTTAGTAGTGGGTAGAGTTGTACAGTAATGGGCAGGAGCTTTAGAAGGGTCGGATGCATTTCAGGAAATATTTTTTGACTCATCGGCTGGTAATTATCTCAAACTCACTGCGAAATGCCCAAGGTATTGAAGAGCTATTCAAATGAGGATTTGAAACGCTATAGCACACCATACTACGGGCCAAGTGCTGGAAAGTAGGATGGGGGCTCGGTGGCCAGCATAGATACTATGGGCCAAAGGGCCTTTTACAGGGCTGTAAAAGTTGCAATCGTCCTGCTGGACCATAGGCCTGGTCTCTCATTAGACAGAGACAGCTGCTGATGGTTTATCCTGAGGGTCACCATGCCTTGAACGAGGGGAGACATTGAGAAGGAGAGGCCTTCATGGTAACGCCACCCACACTTTTGGTGTCACTGCATCACAAACCAATCCAGCCAACAGTGCGAACCAACTGAAGTGTCTGGGCCCGAAAAGTCAGCTTTCCTGCTCCTAAGATTCTGCTTCCCCTGCTGCGTTCATCTAGCTCTACACCTTGTTATCTCGGATCCTCCAGCATCTGCAGTTCCCATTATCTCTGTGCGAACCAACTGCCTTTTTGTGCTGTAAAAACCATCTGAACTCCCATATGCAACAAAGTGAGAACTTTTATATCAACTGTTTGCCTACCTAAGTGGGAAAGGCAATTTACGGGCAAATGCTGAGCAGTGTTGTGCTATGAACACTGAATACTACTCTCACACTGAATAATGGCTTCAAACAAAGGATCCTGGGTGAAAAGCTCTCCTCTGACCTCCAATTCGACAGGCTGATTTGTGATGAACACATATCATCGTGAAGTTATAAAACTATTGTCACCGTACTGAAAGTCTGAGCTGAATATTTCAAGTTCTGTCAATGCTGCTCTGACAGTAATGTGATCACAATGCTAGTCCCAGCGTTCAGAGCACAGGAGCTGACTGTGTGAGAGTGGGTGGATGGAAGTGTAGGATGAAGTTTGTAAATAGTTTAATTGAAAGTCCAAACGTTGATGGCTCACCCAACAAGCCAGGCGTTGCGGTTAAAAATACACAAGGTTTGCTAGGAAACATCCAATTCTCTTTTGGCACATCTGATTTTCCAGTCAATTCCCTTTGTCCTCCTGGACCTCAGGAGAGAAAGCATAACTTGTTCAAGGACTAATCAATCAGAGGAACAGTGTTATTGAAAATGATCAGGGATGAAGAAACAGCCAATGGTTCCAGGGACTGCATTGAGTTCTATCATTTCCCAAAGTGATGTGGCTGCGAGTTGGACAGGATAAAACTTCACCTTTTTCATTATTCACACTAACACTTCACTCAGCTGCCTACCGCCAATTAAGCCTTTTGCATTTGCATCACAGGATGAAAAGTTGCAAAGACAGAAGTGAAACATAAGCTAGCTGTACAACCCAGTCAGAGTTTGTCTGTCAGCGCTCTGTAATCCAGAGAAATACAGGAGACAAACATAGAGAATGCTGGAGAAACTCAGCTGTTCTGGCAGCATTCTGTGGAGGGAGAAACAGAGTTAACATTTCATGTCTTCTTTCAGAAATGAAAACATGTTGGAATTTTTAAAATGTATGTTTTGACAGGTGCAGGAAAAGCAAAGGCATCCACGTGCAAAGGACCAGTGCAAAAGGGAAAGGAGTTACTCATGGTGGTGGAAGAGAGAAACAGATGTTAATTGGTGTGTATTAAGGTGTGAAAGGGAATGAATAAGTGGAAAGTAAAGAAGACACAAACAGAATTAGATAACTAGGTGTAGAGCTGGATGAACACAGCAGGCCAAGCAGCATCAGAGGAGCAGGAAGGCTGACGTTTCGGGTTGGGCCCCAATTTTTTTATTGGCCCATTTCTGACGAAGGGTCCAGACCCGAAACATCAGCCTTCCTGCTCCTCTGATGTTGCTTGGCCTGCTGTGTTCATCCAGCTCTACACCTAGTTATCTCAGACTCTCCAGCATCAGCAGTTCCTACTATCTCACAAAAAGAATGAGGCTGTGAGGGAGAGAATGTAAGAAAACTAGAGAACAGACATGCAAATTACGGCAGATGCTGGAAACCAATAAATGCTGGAAATCGCAACGGGGTCAGGCAGCTGATGAACATGGCTGTTCTTCAGACATCTTTTCTCCATCAGCAATCTCACTTAATCTGAACTATCAATATCTTTATTCCATCAGCCCTCTGCACCCCACCCAATGAGTCCCCGCCACACTTCATGTCAGCTCTGATGAAGAGTCATCTCGACTCGAAATGTTATCCTGCTTTCTCTCCACCGATGCTGCCTGTCCCATTGTGATTTCCAGCATTTGCTGTTTTTTCAGTGGAGAGCAGATGTATTGTAGTCAGTTCCTGAAGTTAGTGAAGTCAATATGGAGAGCTCAAGGCTGTAAAGTGCCAAAATGAAAAATGAGGTGTTGCTCCTCGAACTTGTGTGTTTCATTGGAAACTGCAACAAGCCCAGGACAGAAATGTCAAACAAAAACAGAAATTGCTGGAAAATCGCAGCAGCTCTAACAGCATTTGTGGAAAGAAATCAGAGTTAACGTTTCAGGTCCAGTGATCCTTCCCAAGAACAAGAGACAAGGCTTCTTTCAGAACAGAAATGTGAATATAAAAGTAAGGGGGTTTGTTGAAATGGCTGGGGGTAAATGGGAGGTCAGGGGCATTCCTGTGGACAGTGTGGCGGTGTTCCTCAGAAAGGCCATTCTGTCTGTGTTTGGTCTCACTACACATTGTGAGCAGCGAATGCAGTAGATTAGATTGAAAAGTACAAGTAAAAGCCTGCTTCATCTTGAAGGTGCCAGTGGTAATTATCCTGGTGGGCCTCCTAGAATATAAGTTCCCTGATTGGGGCTATTAATTTGGCACAATTTGAGAGCCCTGGCTGACAGATGAGAAGAAGAGCGTCAGACATCCTATTCACACTGAGATCTGGTTCTGAGGGGGCTAGGTCAGTGCGAAGGACTCTGTAACTGAAAGATGACTGACTTCTGTGCAGTTATTTCAGGGTGTTTGGTGCCTTGGATGGTAAGGAGGGAGGAGGCTGGGTACCATAGTATATTAGCAAACAAAACAGGGCTGAAGTCTCGGGGCTGAATTTTCTGATTGGCATTGTTAAAGGAAGGCAGGGGAGAAGCAGCGGCCTAGTGGTATTATTATAGATAATGTTGTGGGGACCTGGGTTAGAATCTTGCCATGGCATATGGTGGATCTTGAAATCAATAAATATCTGAAATTAAGAGAGTAATGATGACCATGAATCCATTGTCTATTGTTGAAAAAACCCTTCTGGTTCACTTATGCCTTTAGGAAAGGAAATTGTCAACTTTGCCCGGCTTGGCCTACATGTGATCCCAGACCCATTGACTCTTAGCTGCCGTCTGGGCAATTAGGAATGGGCAAGATATGCCAGGCTGGCCTCAAGCTGTGAATGAATGAAAAAAAGTCACAACGAGTCACTCTGGAGGCCATCAGTGTGTTTGCCAGGACAAAGCTCCACAATATGGCCCTTTCACAGACTGGGGCCTATGGGCAGGCTGCCAGGGTGACAGGCTGAATCAGAGACACTCGTCAGGGGAAGAGGTGACACCACTGAGGTGGAGTGCTTCAATATGGAGTTGGCTGAAACTTGAACTGAGCAGGGATATCCAGGCATATCATTGACTCATGAGGGGCAGGGATGCAGGCTTTCATTGCCAATGACACCACAATGAGAGAGTGCAGGACCCAACCTGCTACAGGGAGATGGTCACAGCTGAACCAACCCCTTTGGAACTCAGCAAGTGGCTTCTCCGACAACTGCAGAATACCAGCTTTATCACAACGTCCCCTCGGTAGGACCTCGACTGAGCTAATTGTCCACCTGCCTCTGTGGAGTGAGCTGCACCTCAGATCACACCCCATGGTAAAAATAAAACCCTGTGAAATGGGGGAGCCGGTAGCTTAGTGGTACTATCGCTGGACTGTTAATCCAGAGACCCAGATAGCATTTTGGGGAGCCAGGTTCAAATCCTGCCATGGCAGATGGTGGAATTTGAATTCAATAAATACCTGGAGTTAAGAATCTAATGATGACCATGAATCCATTGTTGATTGTTGGAAAAACCCATGTTGGTTCATTCATGTCCTTCAGGGAAGGAAACTGCCATCCTTACCTAGTCTGGCCTGCATGTGACTCCAGACCCACAGCAATGTGGTTGACTCTTAGATGCCCTCTGGGAAATTAGTGATGGGCAATAAATGCTGCCTGGTCAGCGACACCCTCATCCCGTGAATGAATAAAGAAAAAAGCAGTGGGGACTCAGGGTTACCACAGTGTTATGAGCTCCTGCTCACAGTGAAGCTTCCTGCAGCCATCCCAAAAACCTGTGGAATTCTCTCCCACAGGATGCTGTTGGGGCCAGTTCATTAGATATATTCAAGAGGGAGCTGGACATGGCCCTTCTGGCTAAAGGGATCCAGGGTATTGGGAGAGGGCAGAAATGCGATACTGAGATTGCACGATCAGTCATGGTTGTATTGAATGGCAATGCAGGCTTGAAGGGCCAAATAGCCAACTCCTGGACCTATTTCCTATGTTTCAATATCTAGGAAAAGTTTTAGACATAAATAAGAAAGACATTCATTGATAATGCATTGTTACATACTCTTTAGCAATAGGAGTGGTCACTCGGTTCACTTGCGCCTGTTCTACCATATGATAAGATCATGGCTGATCCATGTGTGATCTGTCATAACCTGCCACCCCTTGCTTCTAAGTTTCCCGGGAAACTGACATTAATCCTGGGATGCTGTGATCCTCTTCCAAGAAATGCATAATGAGGAGGAAGACAGCTCCATTGTCAGGGGATTGCCAGAGCAGAGATAGAAAAAATCAGTCAAAGTAAAAGTTTAAATAATCTTAGGTCGGGTAATATTTGCAGCCAGTGATGTAACTTAGGAAGGAAAGTAGGTGAACGAATCCAATGTGTTAACAGAACAGGCAGGGTACAGACGTAGAAACAAGTGGCCTCGCCCCAGAGTTACAGAGTATCACATGGGGCAGTGAAACAAGTATAGTCCCATGGGAATGATGTTAGGCCAAGAGCATGTGGGTCCTTTCCCAAAGGAAGTAGGAGGCCAGATATACCATGCTTAAACATGAAGCCATTGTATTGGGGCAATGACCGGATTCCATGTGGCACTCTGTAAGATTAAGAGTCCCGTAGAAACAAGGTCAAAGACATAGCAGTGTCCACCTATTTACCTCCATCACTTCTGTGCCCATGCCCCTGTGTTAATTTATGATTTAAACATCACAGATTTGACCATGATCGGAAGAGAATCAGATGTATTATAATTGGGGCGGGCATAGTGGCTCAGTGGTTAGCACTGCAGCCTCACAGCACCAGGGTCCCAGGTTCAATTCCATCCTCAGGCGACTGTCTGTGTGGAGGTTGCACATTCTCCCCGTGTCTGTGTGTGTTTCCTCCCACAGTCGAGAGATGTGCACGAATTGGCCATGTTAAATCATCCATAGTGTTAGTGTTAGGTGGATTAGCCACGGGATAAACAGAGTTGTAGGGGTTGGTGGGATGGTCTTTGGAGTGGTCAGTATGGAATTGATGGGCTGAATGTCCTGTTTTCACACTGTAGATATTCTGTAGATGATTGATATACATAAATAATGTAAAGCCCATGGAAAAGTAGGAGAAAGATTAATGCTTTGTGACAGCTTGGTAGATCCATATTTTCCCATGGAAAACGTGACTCTCCCACACATATATGAACATTTTTCAAGATGTCACCATTTATTTTCCCACATTCCATATCTTCCATATCCTTCCCCACAGTAAGCACTGATGCAAAATACTTGTTTAGTATCACCCCCATGTCCTGCAGTTCCATACATAGGCAGCCTTGCTGATCTTTAAGGGGCCCTATTCTCTTCCTAACTACCCTTTTGTCCTTAATATATTTACAAAATCTCTTTGGATTCTCCTTGACCCTATTTGCCAAAGTTGTCACATGTTCCCTTTCTGCCCTCCTGATTTCCCTCCTAAGTATATTCCTACTGCCTTTATACTCTTCTCTGGATTCACTTGATTCCTGCTGTCAATACGTGACATATGCTTCCTTTTTTTTGACAAGAGTCTCGATTTCTCTAGTCATCCAGCATTCCCTATTCCTACCAGCCTTGCCCTTCACCCTAACACGAATACGCTGTCTCTGGGCTCTCGTTATCTCATTTTTGAAGGGTTCCCACTTTCCAACCGTCCCTTTACCTATAAATATCTGATACCAATCAACTTTGAAAGTTCTTGCCTAACACCAACATTGGTCTTCCTCCAATTTCGAACTTTAATTTTTAGATCCATTCTATCCTTTTCCCTCACTGTTTTAAAACTAATAGAATTATCGTCACTGGCTCCCCCCCGACACCTCACTCACCTGCCCTGCCTTCTCTCCCAAGAGTAGGTCAAATTCTGCACTTTCTCTAGTAGGTACATCCACATACTGAATCAGAAAATTTTCTTGTACGCACTTCACAAATTCCTCTCCACCCAAGCCCTTAACACGATGATAGTCCTAGTCTATGTTTGGAAAGTTAAAATCCCCTCCCATAACCGCTCTGTTATTCTTGCAGATAAGAGAAATCTCCTTACAAATTTGTTTCTCAATTTCTCACTGACTACTGGGGGAGTCTATAGTACGATCCTATCAACGTGACCATCCCTTTCTTATTTCTCAGTCCCACCCAAATAACTTCCCTGGATGTATTGCCAGGAATATCCTCCCTTAGTCCAGCTGTACTGCCAGTCCCCCTCCTCTCTTGCCCCCCTTTCTATTATTCCTGTAGCATCTATACCCTGGGACATTTAGCTAGATATAGGAGATACAGAACATGGAGCACTAAATAGCGACATCTTAAAATGCATAAAGGTGGATAAATCCCCAGGACCTGAACAGGTGTACTGTAAAACTCTATTGGAAGCTAGGGAAGTGATTGCTGGGCCCCTTGTTGAGATATTTGTATCATCGATAGCACAGGTAATGTACCAAAGACTGAAGGTTAGTGCCATTATTTGAGAAAGGTGGTGAGGAAATGCCAGGGAATTATAGACCAGTGAACATGATATCAGTGGTGGGCAAGTTGCTGGACGGAATCTTGTTTTTTTTTCAATTTATCCCACCAATCAAAGAACAGTTTCAACCTCAACCAGGACAGTGATACATAAGTATGTAATGGATTAATATCTCAAGCCAGGCCATGATGCAGGAGCTTGGATGCATCCTCAGACATAGTTTAGAGCATTCCGTCAGGCGAGACAGAGTTAAACCATGTATATAAAATGATAGATATAACAAAGTGTGTAGCTGGATGAACACAGCAGGCCAAGCAGCATCTTAGGAGCACAAAAGCTGATGTTTCGGGCCTAGACCCTTCATCAGAAAAAAATGACACACTTCTTTCATGTCCACAGTGGAAATGTCAAGAAAATAAAGACCAAGCAGCAATGAGCCAGCCATTATGAAAGCAAGAAGGGGAGATTAAGGAATCCAAGGATCTTTCAACTCTGTTCAAACAGGTCCACCACCACTTTTTCATTCATTTACTGCACATGGTTGTTCTGGAAGTTAAACACACAGAATAAGCTTTCCAACTCATTTTGTTGTCCTACAGTGCTCCATTATTTCAGTCAAAATATCACTCTTGCTTGGTAATATATTCATATTCCCTTTAGAAGATCTTACAAACTAAAACACTATTCAGTTTTCTTAGCATTCATAGGGGTGTTAGGTGAGCTCTCCATATTCGGGTAACCGAATCTCACTGGGTGTATTCCTCAAGGTTTGCTCATACAATCACTGGTTGCAGAACATCTACTGATATTCAACCCTCTAACATCTGGTCGTGCAATGTCCAATCACATGATATTTAGAGAGAACATTCAAATGCTGCTGCCTCTGTCTCCTAACTAATTTGTCCATCATTCAGTCTCTCCTGAGTTCCACAATAAAAATAGAAATTGCTAGAAAAGCTCAGCAGGTCTGGCAGAACCAGTGGAGAGATAAACAGAGCTAATGTTTTGAGTGCAGCATTTCCAAAGTCTGGTGTTCCGAAAAAGATAGTCAGTGCCAGTTTCTTGAGTGTTGTTTTAGCTTCACTCACCCAGGCAGGGAAGATGTAGTCTGTCACACTCCTGACTTGAGCCTTATCAATGGTGGACAGGCTTTGGGAAGCCAACGGGAGAACTAGTTACCACAGAATTCCCAACCTTCAACTTCTAATTCCTAACTTCCCAATGATCCTTAGTCACCAGACTTGAAACATTAACTCTTTTTTTTGTCTCCACATATGCTACCAGACCTGCTGAGGCTCTCCAGCAGCTTTTGTTCTTGTTTCAAATTTCCAGCACCTGCAGTTCTTTGTTTTATTTATACAGTCAGTTTAGTTCAGTTTCAGGTCCAGGATAAAGTAGTGAGGAATTCAGCAATGATAATACCATTGAACCCCAGGCAGTGATGGTTAGAACCTCTCTAATTGAAGATGGTTACTGCCTGGCATTTGTGAGGCACAAATGTTACTTGCCACTATTCAGTCCAACCTGGATGATGCCAAGACAGGCCTTGTTATGTATGGGCATGGGCAGTTTCAGGATCTGAGGAGTGTTCATGTGGCTGATATAACAGCTAAGCCCCAACATTTCCATAGTTGGCATTCTCTCACTGTCACACACTTGCGTGCGTGCGCGCGTACACACACACACACACACACACACACACACACACACACACACACACACACAATTAATGATTATTGCTATCAAAAGCGTGAACTTCATCTGATTTCCCCTTTCCCACACCAACCTAAAAGCCAGGATACCTCCTCAACTTCCCACCCATGCGCGAAGTGAGATTTATGAACTCTATGTGGATGAAGAATTGAAGCTGGCCATTCGCATCTCCCATTAACTCTATACCATGCTGGGTGATGCATTCACCCATTAAGTCATCAGGAAGATGCCTGTCACACCATTAATCATAGGACTCGGTAGTTAGCACATTGTCCTTTCACCTCGAGGACTTGTGTGTGAAGCAGACTAATGAATGCTTTCTGTTCTGTCACCTGCTGTGAAACCTCAGCTCCTGCATCTGTACAATCCTCCAGGGGACTGTGTTGAAGTAGCAGTGACAGTGCACTCTCTGACAACTCAGCTGTTCAACAAAGCAACTGAGTCAGGCCAAGGAAATGAAGCTCCAATTCACACAACTCTTTAAGGAAACCTTAAATCAGCTGAGTCCTTGTGCCATTGTCCTTGTGTTGCATGTCCCTGAAACAGTTGTGTACCATAATGTTTTCAAATACTCTGTAACAGATCTTCTAAAGTAACACGTTATTTCATCTTTTACCTCAATCAAACAGAAGAATGAATAAACTCGTAATAAACAGTCACAGCCACAAGCAATCAGAACTAAACTACAAAAGTGCATGATGTGGTGATGTACCACACAGCATTAACCTCTCAAGCATTCCTGTTCATATCTCTCAGCCAGGGCTCCCTGATAGGAGCAGAATAACTGCGGCAATCAGGGAACTCTTATTCTATAAGTCTACCTGGCTGACCTCATTACTGTCACTCTAGTCTTGTGAAATTTTCGATGATAGTTCAGTCTGTAGGTATCATTATTTGTAGGAATGCAGAAATCCACCATTGCCTAACCAGTAACTGATCCATATCCTGCCCAATCCCAACGGTACCCCCAAAACTTTGTGCTAGACCTTCCCCTAGAGATGAGAGTGTGGAATGTTTAAATCTGCCCCTGGTGGGAACTTAGCTACCATCAAGGTTATCACAGCGTTGGCACAGCAAACAGGTTCTCTGTTCAATGAAGGATAGCAACTTGCCCCATTTCAGACAAGCACAGAGCTGCAATACAAAGTCAGTAACTGGGACAATACCTCAATAGAAAGGTGGGCTCTCAGCCACTTCTTCAAAACATTCATGCAAAATTGCCCAGAACCTCACTGAGGTTATGGGTCAGAGCTCCTTTACAGGGCAGCCTTGGCAATACATCTGGACCACTTGGCAATACATCTGGAGAGTCTGGACCACTGGCTGTCCTACTTACCGCTGGGTGTCCACCACTAGGCAGTTGATTCTCAACTCCACACCCATTGGATTAAGAAACTGGAGGCCGTTAGACAAATTACCAATCAGCTTCCATTTCCCACCTTTAGACAAGGTCATGACGAGCTGAGCGGCTATACTTTTTCTGAGGTTGCATACCCTTCCCAGAGCCCAAAACTGTATGGTAACAATGCCTCCTGTTGGGAATGGGGTTAGATAGGTGGAATCTTACATGGCTGACAACCTTTAGGCCCCTTCTGCCTCCGTTCTTAATGTTGATGGGGCCCAAGTTGAAACCAACATTTTGGTGCAAGAAAGAAAGACCTTGCATTTGTATAGCACCTTCCATGACCTCATGATCTTCCCATGGGCTTTACCATTCATGAATTATTTTTGAGGCACAGTCACTGTTGTAATGTGGTAAATGTGACAGCTGATTTGCACACAGGAAGCTCCCAATAACAGCATTGAGACACTGAACCAGATGATCCATTTTGAGTGTTTTTGCTGAGGATTGAATATTTTGATGGAACATCACACAGAGCTCCTCTGATCCCGCTTGAAGCAGTGTCATGGGATCTTTCTGGTCCAGCTGGAAGGACGGGAAGCAGCCATTTTACTGCTAGGCATTCATTTATTGCTGGCTTATCTGCTTTTAAAAACAGCATTCTGTCCAAAATAACTCATATGATGTCATTTACGATTATCACCCCCACCTCGATATTTGTTTGGGGTAGGTAATGACATTACAAGGAACTGAGCGTGAATTTTTCTATCAAAGGCATTAATATTGTCATCATCACGGGTTGAATCTGTCAGTGTTCACTTCTCAAACAATAACAATGCAGTTACAAGTCATTTGGCATTTTCTAATACATAAGAGGATTCATAGCCTTTGTTTTCCTTTGAAATGTCATTGCTTTAATTGCTGCTTCTCTCCAGGCACCTCAATGGTTGTCCATGTGATCTCAGCAATCCACCTGAGCTATTGTCCTCTTTACTTCCTTAATCCTGATCACTGGCTTGCTCCCCGGCTCTTCTATTAGGAGCTAATCCCATTTCTGCTACATTCCTGTCCTATGGAATTTCAGCCCTCAATCAATCCACCTTGTCACCTACCTTTCAATCTTCATGCATCTCTGAGAATCCCCCCTCCCTTCTCTTTGAACAATTACCTCTTACTTGCTGCTCAACTAATATCCGTCTGCCAGCAGTTTTTCTTTGCTTGACATCTGCAGTTAAATTCTGAGTTTTTTTAATTTTTGAGTACACGTGAAAGGTGTTATAATGCTGCAATTAAGCTGGTTCTCCAATTAAATATAATGCCATGTAGACAGAATTGGAAGGTATACATTTACCCCTGACATGTGGATACCTTACTGCACAGATTCCAATTTCAGAGATGGATCAATTTGTTCCCCAAGCCCCCTAGTTGGTGAAAATCATTGCAGTCCAAATGTTCCAAGATCCTATTGGAAACCCTCCATTTTGCTTACTTGGTTTGAGGTTTGATCGATGACAGCCACCGTAGATGCTGGAGAGGTTTCAGTAATGTCAAATGTCACCTGTACCTTTTCCTGTTGAAAAAGATCAAAGCCATAGCTTTAAACATCTTTAGTATCCAGTTTGCAGTTCTGGAAATTTATAAAACCATGAACAATTAGATTTTTTTCTTTGTTTTGCCAGTACATATTATTATGCATAAATGGCACATCAAATTTTAAAACTGCCCATATTGATTAAAGGTCTGAGGTTCATCATACTTCACCTTAGTTGAGATTTCCAGATGTGTAAAAATCCTTTGGATAAGATAGCCTTAGACAGTAAGAGAGGACTCACACTCTGCTAGCAGGAAGATTGAATTACAGGTACAGAAATCAGTAGTATTGGAATATGGTTAAATATAGTATGCATTGTGGTAGCACCAAGGATAGAGATAAGAATGTCTGGGAAACATCATGTGATCATGGAAGACCAAGGGCTGTCCATTAGGCTGCCCATCATTGACCATACAGTCACATGACTAATTGGACATCATTAGTTAATAATATGATTGGTCTGTAATTGCTGAAGGTGGGCTGAAAACAAATATATAAAAGTTTATGTCTTTCTTTTGTTCTTTGAAGAAGCTTCTGACCCACTTAGGTTTAATTTCAAGAACCTCTTTGATGCTGGAGGTGGACTCCGAGTGTCGAGTGATTCACTTAGACATTCTGCCCCAACATTTACCTGGATGAGTGCAGCTCCAAGAACATTCAAGAAGCTTGTCGCCAAACAGCTCACTTGACAGGCACCACATCATCAGCTTCAACATTCTCTCTCTTCACCAGCAATGCACAGTAGCAGCAGTGTGTACCACCTACGAGATGCATTGAAGCAACTCACCAAGGCTCCTGTAACAACACCTTCCAAATTTGAGATCTCTACCTACCTCTAAGCATGGACCATCATCAACTGCAACCTCTCTCCAAAACACACGCCATCCTGGTTTGTAACTATTCCTTCTGTTGTAACTATTGTAGTAACTAGTAACTATTGTAGCTGTCCCTTCACTATCATTTGTCAACATCCATGAACTCCCTCCCTAGTAGCACTGTGATTGTGCCTACAGCATGTGGGCGCACGTGATTGAAGCCAGCTCACATCCAGCCCTTCAAGGGCAATAGGGATGAGCAATAAATGCTGGTTCACACACAAACAACTACATTCTGTAAACAAATAAAAACAATTCCCAAAATGATGGACACTTGTATGGTTGGATCAAGGAAGCAAGCCATCTATGTACATATGAACATAGCTACAAATAGGCATATTTATACCTTAGCTGTCTGACAATTTGATGCTGTAATAACACTTATACAAAATCAAGTTCAAGATTCCTGACAACACTTAATTTACCAGCATGAGTGACCATTACATTTTACCAAGCATTCATCAGTGTTTGTCTCAATAGGCCTACACCTGTGTTAATTATCCCTTCTACTCCAACTTGCTCTTATAGTCCTATTTCTGAGTTCCCATTTTTCCCTGCAGCCTTTTCTACTTCAGTACTTTCATGCTCCTCAGAATTTGATTTATGACCTCCACATGTTGATGATTTTCCTCTTCTCTTTCAATCCTCTGTCCTCATATTAACCTTGCCATATCCATTCACCATGTCAATGTCAGGGACATCAACTCAATCCATTTACTATAAAGCATTTAAACAATAATCTACTTGAGTAACCACAATGTTCTGTATGCAAGATAAAACATACTTCTGAATAACAATTTACCATTCATCAGCCCAATTACTAATAGTTTGATGGGCACAAACTCGCAAGAAATTTCATTCAACTCATCAATCTGCAAAGTCTGCAATCTCTAGGTTCCGACCTCACACCAAAGCTTTTCTTAAAAAATCATTTCCCAGTTATTTGCCTTTACCACTTCATCCAGAATCCATTTGAAATACTGATCACTTTTTCCCACACAACTGACCTTCCTAGCGTCAGTTCCAAACTTGTCTTTCATAACTTTGATAGAAAGGAAGATGAGGCTTTATGTTTAGAAAATGTCCCAAAGTGCAGAGTGGAAGTGAAAACTGAAATAAGCACTATCCCACCATCCTAGTCATGTACAATATTGTGGGATAATGACACAGGATTTTTTTTTGATATTGTAAAGGTAAAATGGCCACAGCCCCAGTGGACCACAGGACTACTGTCTCATTGGAGAGAAATGATTGGTGATGGTTTAACCTGAGGGACACCGCACCTCAGGCGAGAGGAGAGGTTGAGGAGGCAGGACCTTCATGATAACCTCAGCTGGTACTGGAATTAAGCACTTTTTTAGCTATTCATTTGTGGGATGTGGGCCCCACTGGCTGGCCAGCAATTCTCGCCCATCTCTAGTTGCCCTTGAGAAGGTGTAGTGAGCTGCCTTCTTGAACTGTTGCAGTCCAATTGCTGTGGATCAGCCCACAATGCTATTAGGGAGGGAATTCCTGGATTTTGACCCAGCGACAGTGAAGGAAAAGCAATATATTTCCAAGTCAGGATGGTGAGTGACTTCTAGGGGAACTTGGAGTTGATGGTGTTCCCATGTATCTGCTGCCCCTCGTCCCTCTAGAAGGAAGTGGTCATGGGTTTGGAAGATGCTGTCTGAGGGTCTTTGGTGAATTTCTGCAGTGCATCTTGTAGATAGTACACACTGCTGCTACTGACTGTCGGTGGTGGAGGGAGTGAATGCTTGTGGATGTAATGCCAGTCAAGTGGGCTGCTTTGTCCTGGATGGTAACAAGCTTCTTGAGTGTTGTTGGGGCTGCACTCATCCAGGCAAGTGGGGAGTATTCCATCACACTCCTGACTTGTGCCTTGTAGATGGTGGACAGGCTTTGAGGAGTCTGGAGGTGAGTTACTCGCTGCAATATTCCTAGCTTCTGGCCTGCTCTCGTAGCCTCTGTGTTTAAGTGGTGAGTTTCTGTTGGCATTGCTCTGCATCATAAACCAGCTGTCCAACCAGTGTGTATGTGCATGCAATTCCCTTTTTAGGATCAGAACTGCTCAGATCATCCTGCTCCTTACCACTTTCAGCCTCACTGGGAAACCTTCACATCAGAGTTACGTTGCACATCAGACTTACGTTGCACATATCTGTGTCATTGCAGGAGTAACAAAAGTCAAGTGTCAATGGCAACCGAAGGCAGTCTTTGGTAAGAAGTGAGGTTTCCAACAAACCTTACAAGGTTGATCAGGATGAATCAAAATAAAACAGGTAGCCATCGTGATCTCACCTCCTTGAACCTATCCAGCTGAGATACAAAGGTGCGCTGGTGGAAAAGCATCTGTAGTCGCTCATGTACGTAATTGTGACACAGCTCTTCAAATGTGGCTGCTCTGTCCCTGTTTAGGTGACGCGGATTCTGAAAGCCGGGCGTGTCCACCACCATGATAGATGTCAGGGACAACTGCTGAGATGAAACTGACCTGAGTATAGTGGAGGCAGAAACGAGAGTCAACAACGCTGCTGTCCCCGTGACCAAATATCGAAGTTAGAGTTAAATTTCCAATCAGACATTCTAGAAAGGGTAAGTTGGGCATTTGAACAGGAGGATGCCATTCAGCACTCAGGCCCGTCTATGAGACCATAACCAATCTACCTCTCCATCCACCTGCTTTGGGTCCATATCCTTTTATATCCTGGGCTAGCAAAATCTATAAACATCAGCTTCTGAATAAACGATGGATTGAAAATCCAGAGATAGTAAGAACTGCCAATGCTGGAGTCTGAGATAACACGGTGTGGAGCTGGAGGAACACAGCAGGCAAGGAGCAGGAAAGCTGACATTTCGGGTCGGGGATCCTTCTTCTGAAGAATGTTCCCGACCCGAAATGTTAGCTTTTCTGCTCCTCTGACGCTGCCTGGCCTGCTGTGAGTGAAAAGTTTTATTTTGTACAAGATAGCTCTATACTGTTACTCTTAGCATGAAGAATGCTTTCCTAAATTCTCCTCTGAGTCATTCGATGTGTAGTAGACTCCCTAAACAGTGGAAAAAAGATTTTTTTCATCTATCCCATTGATTCCTATCAACATTTAACAACCTCACTCAAATATTCTCTTAATGTTCTATGTTAAGGAACAAGAAGTCTAAATAAAAACTGAAAGACCTGTGGATGCTTTAAATCAGGAGAAGAAACAAATTGCTGGAATAGCTCAGCAGGTCTAGCAGCATCTGTGAAAGAAAGTTCTGAGGAAGGGTCACTGGACCCGAAACGTTAACTCTGATTTTTTTCTTCACAGATGCTGCCAGACTTACTGGGCTTTTCCAGCAACTTCTGTTTGTGAACAAAAAGTCTAACATCCCTTCATAACCAAACTGTCACGACTGTGTAATGTTACATATGTTATGAAGAAGGCCTTATAAAATAAGCACAATGTGTGAAAAGATGTCTCCCAGGAGTCACATGACCATCCACAGTGATTCACTTTCACCAAAAAGCAAACAGGCTGGTGTGTTATCTCAACATCAACCACAGTGTGAGTCAATTAGAATTCAACTAACCGTTAAACTAAAATAATGCCCTCTTTTAAAGTTGTGACAATTCAAAAAAGCTTCTGAGAAAAAGAACAGGTTGGGAAGGCTTCTGGAGGAAATTACAGCATTATTGACTTTGTTCTTGTCGCAATCATTCATCAAAAGTTAAAGTAACAGCCATTTTATGCTCGATTTCTATAAGACTCTGCAAGACACCACTTTTATGACAGAACTCTCAGGAAGGACTCTGAGAGACAACATCCTCAAAGACAAGGAACTCTTAGCCAAAGAAAACTCAAGTAAAAATGCTTTCAGAGATCAACGACAGTTCTGACAGGCAATCTGCAAGTACCTTAACCACAGAACTAGTGAGGAACAAAAAACACTCTCTTCCAAAATCTACTCTTACTACTGAGTCTATCTGTACTAGCAACGTACAACTCTTCAACAACATAAGTCATCACAACTGCTGAATTTGACTTCAATCTTCTTCACCTCAGAAAGATAAACCTTCTAGCAGGTAAGGAACTAATTGCTGTCACCTTTATAAATATCTTTATCCATATCTACTTTTAACCTTTGTATCTTTATTTTTTGTGATAACTTTATCATTTAGATTAATAACTTTCAGTGAAATTGTGTAACAGTTAATATCTAATTTATTTTTAAACTGAAGCTATGCTGCTGCTTATTTTTACATTGAAACACCCAAAATCTAAAAGAGTTAAGATGAGTTGTATAAATTCACAATACATAGGTCCCACTGCAGATTTTGTCCCATAGGTTTCTGACATTAAGTGTTACAGTAGCACGCTGTTGAATTTAAATGACACTCCTTCTGAGGTGAACACATTTCATTGATAGTAAAGGAATTTTGATGTAAGTGTACCGTTAGCTGTCACTAATTAAATTAATACAGTGCTAGATCATATTCACAAAGCCTGCAAATTATCATTATTTTGCCAGTTCTATAGGGTGACAGCAGTTTAGCGGTAGTGTCACAGGATAAGTAATCTAGAGAGCCAGATCAATGCTCTGTAGATACAAAAACAGCATTGCTGGAAAAGCTCAGCAGGTCTGGCAGCATCTGTGGAGGAGAAAGCAGAGTTAACGTTTCAGGTCCGGTGACCCTTCCTCAGAACATTTTTCTCAGAATGCTCTGTAGACACGGGTTCAAATTTAAATTCAATTCACCTACAAAGCCGGATCGTAAGGTTAGTCTCAAAAATAGTAAACACAAGACTCTCATTAGTTGTTTAAAAGCCCATTTGCTTCACTCCTTCAGTGAAGGAAATCCAGTATCTTTACCCAGTCTGGCCTACATGCAAGTCACTACATGTCAGGTGGTTTCTGCATGTCACTGCCTCCTGAGATGGCCCTATTCAAACCCGTAAGGCATTTACAGCGAGTTCAGGCCTTCCCAGTGAAGCCTAATTCTTGTGAAAGAGAAAAGAAGTCCTTGCTCTGATTATGAGTATCCAGCTGTTTACCTGTTGATGAGCATGACAATAATGGTAAACAGTTCCTCGTATAATCCAGCAGCCATTCCTTCCACACATTCCAATCCCGTCAAACGAGGACCTGAAGGAAAGAGATGAACACACTCTAGATATTTCACATAGTCATCAACAACATGGACACAACTCAAGATCAAATCATAGATGGAAGAGCCCAGGAGACTCACTGCCCAGCCAACATGGAAAAAGGTTCAATATGTTTCTCTCCCTTTGTGAATCCAAATTATATCGTGGACTTGTGGAAAGACAAGACCATTTATGACAGAGATGACATCAGCGATGCATGGATTGATAGCAGAGCATCTTCTATTTTGGGGGAGGTGACTTATGACCTCCCGTACTGAACCAATCAAGTTGACCATCTTTGCGACAGGTTTCTGACCAATAACAGCTTCTTACCATCAGTCGTGCAGTTTAGAAAAGGACAAACCCAGCGTAGGGTCTTCTGAAAACTGTTTTAATAATTGAAGGTGTTGATCCTGACAGAGGACTCCTGTCCCTAATGATCCAGCCCAATAATTTCCCTACAGTATGATGTTGGACAAACAGCTCTACAATTTCCTGGTCACTCAGTTTGACAAACTGTAGAAAATAGGAGCATGATGACGTCATTTGTTTTTTCGAGCCTGCTCCACCAATAAATATGATCATAGCTGATCCTCTATCTCAATGTTATAGTCTTGCTTTCTCCCTGTACCCCTTGATGCCTTTCAAATCTAAAAGTTAATCTATCTCTTTCTGTAATATATTCAGTGACTTGACCTGCTCGGCCTTCTGAGCAGATAGTTCCAAAAGTTCACTACCCTTTGAAATGAAGAGAAAAAAATCTTCATTTCGTTTTTAAAATATCCCTCATTTGTTCTTCATTGATCCAACCAGTTGACACAAATTTCAAGGAACTAGTTTTTGGTATTTCACTGTTAATGACAATAAATGCCATTGTGTACTCTTCCTGCCAGGACAGGCAGTCATAAGTTGAGGGGAATGATGTGTTTTGGATATCTGAATACATTCAGACAGTAAGACCACGGAATTGCATTTATAGGATGACACAGAAACAGGCCATTTGGCCCAACCAGTCCATTCTGTGGTTTGTGCTTCACATCTTTTCTCATCTAAACCTATCATCATACATTGCCTTCCCACAACTCTCATATAGTTGCCTAGATTGCCAAAATGCACATGTTCTGTTTGTTTCAATCATGCCCCGAGGTAGTTCCCGCAACTCTTTGGATGATGACTTTCCTTCTGGATTCCCTATTGGATTTCTCAGTGGCTCCAACAGCCTCTAATGATGCTGTTTCCTAGAATAGGAGCCATACTCTCTGTACCCACTCAAGCAAAACCTTTCATAATGTGAAAGAGCTAACTTGTCAGAATGTCTTCACTAAGTTGATAAAAAGGGACGGATGGCAAACACTGGAGCTCTGCTTGACACAGACGCATTGAGGACCATGCTTTTGCCAGGGTCTGTGATGCAGACTATCTCCCTGGTTCCCCAATGTTGAGTTCCTAACCTCAGCCATGCTCTGGCAGAAATTCCCAAATGCTTATCTGTAACGGCTAGGAATGACCTTTTGGGCTCACTAGCACAGCACCCTCTATTTGCCATGCCCCTGCCCCATCCCTCACATCCAATCCCTGGTAGGCATGAATGTTTGCTAGCTCAACAATGGGGGCAGGCCTGTGCCCATTGGAATCTCCATGTACCAATGACAGGGCTGCAGAAAGGAAAGGCCTTTCCCATGACTTCTGGAAATTATTTCCCTCCATTCCACAGCATCCGCCACCTTGCCCCACAATCCAGGCCCTCTCTGAGCTATTTAATCCTTTTTAATTCTCTGAATGTGCCTTCATAAACATACAAGATACTGAGGGGCTTTGACAGACTCTGGTGGAGATGATGTTTCCACTCATGGGGGGACTCTCACGCTAGGGGATGTAGTTGGTGAATAAGGGGACACTCATTTAAAACTGAGCTGTAAAGGAATTTCTTCACACAGAATGTCGTGAGTGTCTGAAATTTTCTATCCTAGAGAGTTGGGGAGGCTAGATCACTGGAGGAAGAGGTAGATAGAGTATTGGGTCATTGAAAAGTTGAGGGCTATGAGGAGTTGACACAAAAGAGGAGTTCAGGCCTGTGGCAGATCAGCCATTATTTTATAGAATATCAGGGAAGGGGCCGAATGGGCTACTCCTGCTCTGATTTGTTACATTCTTTCTTCATTTTTTTTTAAGCAGTGCTCACACCTTCCTCAGCAACTCCCACCTCTCCCAGTGGTGGGATGGTGCTGCTAAGAAACTACATCTGCATGAGAAGCCATCCATGGTCCTTAATGAGAAAAAGAGAATGCAAGAAATAGCAGCGAGAGTAGGCCATCCAGCCACTGAGCCTGTTCCATCAATCAGCGAGATCGTCACTGCTCTGATTTTGGCATCAATCCCACTTTCCTACCTTTTTAGACTACAACCTTCAACTGTCTTCTCAATCCAAACTCTGCCTAGCTCAGTCTCAAACACATTCAATGTCGCAGCCTCCACTGCTGCCGGTGGGTGAGAATTACAAACACTAATCTCCCTCACCGAGAGCAGCAATCCCACACCTCTGTCTCAAATGGGAGCCCTCACATTCGGAAACTGGATGCAGGGCTTTAGATTTCAGGCTATAGTGCAGCCCATGAAAATGACGTACCAAAACTGCCCGTATCCATCAAATAGACAGCTATCCGAATTGTATTCTCCATGAATAGACTGGAAAAAGAAGAAGGGAAACTTGTGCATTTACATTGTGCCCGTCATAACAACGGGGCATCTCACGTCCCTTTACAGCCAATGAGGTTTAGTTACTGTTATGATATAGAAAATGGAACAGCTGTTATGGACACACAAAATTCAACCAACAGCAAAAAATTCTAAGGACAACAAACCCCCACTACTGATGAAAATTAATCTAACAATTCTAAGCCTGGGTTTGTCCCAAGCACAGTTTAAACCGGTGGAAAGGATTGTACAGTTCTAAAATCAATCTCCTTTGTACTTTGAACAGAAAGAAGGGACCCACACTGTGAACGAACGAGACAGTAACACAACTCACGTTTCTTTGAACTAACTACAAAGATGGGTAATTCTCGGTCAGCATTTACCTTGAATGCAGTGTCTTATCTCCATAAATAATTTATCACTTAAAACCAGGGACACTTTTTGATGATGTGTGAAGGAATTACATAAATGCAACGATTTCACTGCGATTCCATTTACCGCAGCCCTCACAGTGAAAATCGATGTTAGCAGCTCTGGCATGTGGCACAGAGGAACTTCTCTCTCAGGAGAAGAGATAGAATACAATTCAATTTGAACTCTCTGATCTATGGAGATTACATTTCATCGGTGTGCTCATTAATTGTAGCGCAACACACTCATTTGCATACAACACACAGCAGGTTCTGTGATAATGGGAACTGCAGATGCTGGAGAATCCAAAATAATAAAGTGTGAAGCTGGATGAACACAGCAGGCCAAGCAGCATCTCAGGAGCACAAAAGCTGACGTTTCGGGCCTAAACCCTTCATCAGAGAGGGGAATGGGGTGAGGGTTCTGGAATAAATAGGGAGAGAGGGGGAGGAGGACCGAAGATGGAGAGAAAAGAAGATAGATGGAGAGTAGAGTATAGGTGGGGAGGTAGGGAGGGGATAGGTCAGTCCAGGGAAGACGGACAGGTCAAAGAGGTGGGAAATGGAGGTGCAGCTTGGGGTGGGAGGAAGGGATGGGTGAGAGGAAGAACAGGTTAGGGAGGCAGAGACAGGCTGGGCTGGTTTTGGGATGCAGTGGGTGGAGGGGAAGAGCTGGCCTGGCTGTGTGGTGCAGTGGGGGGAGGGGGCGAACTGGGCTGGTTTTGGGATGCAGTGGGGGAAGGGGAGATTTTGAAGCTGGTGAAGTCCACATTGATACCATTGGGCTGCAGGGTTCCCAAGCGGAATATGAGTTGCTGTTCCTGCAACCTTCGGGTGGCATCATTGTGGCACTGCAGGAGGCCCATGATGGACATGTCATCTAAAGAATGGGAGGGGGAGTTGAAATGGTTCGTGACTGGGAGGTGCAGTTGTTTGTTGCGAACTGAGCGGAGGTGTTCTGCAAAGCGGTCCCCAAGCCTCCGCTTGGTTTCCCCAATGTAGAGGAAGCCACACCGGGTACAATGGATACAGTATACCACATTGGCAGATGTGCAGGTGAACCTCTGCTTAATGTGGACAAAACAGCAGAGGTCCTTTGCAGATCTGGGAGAGTTCCCATTGTCATGATATAATTTTAAACTCACTGCGAAGCCTCTTCCAGGGATGCCTAACCTGTTACCCTCCTCCCTCCGGACCAACCTCAGGGAATCTCTCTCCCACTGCAACTCTCTTGTAATCTCTTCAACCTTGAAACTGCTCGACCATGTCCTGAAGCGAACCAGGTACCACAGCCACATCACCTTCCTCAGCACCTGCCTACAGAACCGGATCATCCCCAATGGACTACAGTCTACGTTCAAGCCTTCCCAATTTGGCCCCAACCGTGACCACCTCTACACCCAGAAAATTCAGAACCTTCAGAAGCATTTCTCCCTGCGAGTCCTGAAACAGACACTCGCAGCCATGCGCTGGCACCTCCAGGGACTGCAATCCAAACTGCCCCAGCTCAGAGCCTCCCTCTCCCAGACCTGCAAAGGACCTCTGCTGTTTTTTCCACATTAAGCAGAGGTTCACCTGCACATCTACCAATGTGGTATACTGTATCCATTGTACCCGGTGTGGCTTCCTCTACATTGGGGAAACCAAGCGGAGGCTTGGGGACCGCTTTGCAGAACACCTCCGCTCAGTTCGCAATAAACAACTGCACCTCCCAGTCGCGAACCATTTCCACTCCCCCTCCCATTCTTTAGATGACATGTCCATCATGGGCCTCCTGCAGTGCCACAATGGTGCCACCCAAAGGTTGCAGGAACAGCAACTCATATTCCGCTTGGGAACCCTGCAGCCCAATGGTATCAATGTGGACTTCACCAGCTTCAAAATCTCCCCTTCCCCAACTGCATCCCAAAACCAGCCCAGTTCGCCCCCTCCCCCCACTGCACCACACAACCAGGCCAGCTCCTCCCTTCCACCCACTGCATCCCAAAACCAGCCCAGCCTGTCTCTGCCTCCCTAACCTGTTCTTCCTCTCACCCATCCCTCCCTCCCACCCCAAGCCACACCTCCATTTCCCATCTCCTTGACCTGTCCGTCTTCCCTGGACTGACCTATCCCCTCCCTACCTCCCTACCTATACTCTATTCTCCACCTGTGTTCTTTTCTCTCCATCTTCGGTCTGCCTCCCCCTCTCTCCCTATTTATTCCAGAACCCTCACCCCATCCCCCTCTCTGATGAAGGGTCTAGGCCCGAAACGTCAGCTTTTGTGCTCCTGAGATGCTGCTTGGCCTGCTGTGTTCATCCAGCTCCACACTTTATTAACATAGCAGGTTCTGTTCTTTTGGAAGTTCAGCTACTGAGGCATTGTAACCTTCTGGCTACATTCACGGCAAGTTAATCACTACCCAGCTCAAAACTGTCACCTTTTTTTCTGGAGGCTCATTAAAATGAAGGGGCACTCAAATGGATAGTGCAACAATCCTTTCTTTACCAGGCTTCCTTATTTTATGTCAAGTTTCGAGATATTTCCCCACGTACAGATCTAATGATCTATAAATATCTCAGCAACTTTAAGAGGAATTTCGTCCTACCTATAATAAGATAACTACATTATATTCAATGCACTTACTGTCATTAGAAGGTAGCATTGAAACATAGAAGATAGGAACTGGAGGAGGCCATTCTGCCCTTCAAAACTGCTCCATCATTCATCATGATTGTGGCTGATCCTCCTAATTAATAGCCTAATCCTGCTTTCTCCCATAACCTTTGATCTCATTCACCCCAAGAGCTATATCTAGCTGCCTCTTGAATACATTCAATGTTTTGGCATTGACTACTTCCTTTTGTAATGAATTCCACAGGCTCACCACACTTTGGATGAGGAAATGTCTCCTCATCTCCATCCTTAATCACCTACCCCGAATCCTCAGACTGTGATCCCTGGTTCTGGGCACACCCACCATAAACACCAAGTTACATTTATATAACGCCTTTAAAAGCGGTGAGAACATCTCAACTCTCTTTCACCAACTGTCCTTAAACAAAATTTGACATCAACTGCACAGTAGGACAAATAACCAAATGCTGGGATAAAAGATATAAGATTTGTGAAATGACTTATACAAGTGAGAACAGGATGGAGAGGACGTCCCAATGACAGAACTATGCATAAAATATTTTGGTGGGCGGAGTGTTGGCATTTATCCTTTCACCCCGTACCATTATCCACTGAGATCTGACTCACATTGGACATCATTCCAAGTACACACCTTTGCCCTCAATTCCTTAACACCACTGATAGACTACAAAGGTTCAATCTCTAATCTAAATTTATGACTGATCCAGCATCAATTATCATTTGCAAAAGAGTTTCAAATATCAATCATTCTTTGAAAGTTTTCCTAGTTCCACCTCTGAAATATCTGGCTTTAATTTTTAGACTATGTCCAATAATCCTGGATTCCTCGACGAGAAAAAATAATTTCTCCTCATCTATGCCATCTGTTCACCTTATTCATTAAAAACTCTTCCTTCTAAATTCCAGGGAACACATCCTTGATTGTGTCATCTGTCTTTTTTTAACCCTTGAGTCTACATATTTATTCCAGTTTGCTAAACTCTTCAAAGCCGTTAGAGATAATGGGAACTGCAGATGCTGGAGATTCCAAGATAATAAAGTGTGCGGCTGGATGAATACAGCAGGCCAAGCAGCATCTCAGGAGCACAAAAGATGAGGTTTCGGGCCTAGACCCTTCATCAGAGAGGGAGATGGGGAGACGATTCTGAAATAAATAGGGAGAGAGGGGGAGGCGGACTGAAGATGGATAGTGGAGAAGATAGGTGGAGAGGTGTTGCAGTGGGAGAGAGATACCCTGAGATTGGTCTGGAGGGAGGAGGGTAACTTCTTCAGGTTAGGCATCCTGGAAGAGGCTTCGCAGTAGGTTAAAATTGTGATCAGTGATAATGGGAACTGCAGATGCTGGAGAATTCGAGATTACAAAGTCTGGAGCTGGATGATCACAGCAGGACGAGCAGCATCTTAGGAGCACAAAAACATTGTGGATGCATGAAATCTGAAATAAACACAGAGAGTGCTGGTGAAACTCAGATCTGACAGGATTTGTGAAGACAGAAACAAGGCTAATGTTTTGAGCCCAGTATAAGACATGAGCATCATCACACTGGACATGAAACACTTTAAATCTGTTTTTTTCTCCACAGATGCTGCCAGACCTGCTGAGTTTCTCCCACACTTTCTGTTTTTGCATCTTTCTGTTGGTTGGCCCCTTTATTCTTTCACAGGATGAGGACATCATTGGCTAGGTAGCATTTAATTGCCCATCCCTAGTTGCCCAGAGGGCAGGTCAACCACATTGATGTGGGCCTGGAGCCACATGTAGGACCAGATCAGGCAAGGATGGCAGTTTCCATCCCTAAAAGACATTAGTGAACCAAATGGCTTTTTCCCCAACAATCGACAATGGATTCACAGTCATCATTTAACTCCACATATTAACTGAATTCAAATTCCACCATCTGCCATGGTGGGGTTCGAACTCAGGTCCCCAGATTAACAGTCCAGTGATAATACCACTAGGCCATCACCACCCCATGGTAACACTAGTTGTAGTCTAATTAGGGCTTTGCACAGTTGATGTAGAACACCTACCCCTTTGTATTCCCGTCCTCTCAATAGATCATCTCAGGTTATAATAGTCGGTGCAATCAGTAACCAGGTTTGGCTGAAAGGATCCATTTGATCTCATTGATCCAGATGACCAAACTTATCATCCTCCATTAACATTAACTGACAGTTTCTGAAATATATCCAGCATCTTATCATCTCAACATTCATTCCTTGGCAATTAAATCTGTCATACCCTGTGTGGATGTTCAAAACAGAAATCGAGCCTCAATCTGTCCTGATCTTGTTGACCATGACAGGAGGAGTTTGTGGTTGAGAGGTCCATGGTATTCTATTCTCATTTCCCCAAGCCCAGTCCCATCTTACTCTCATTTTCCCAAACCCAGTCCCGTTTTATTCTAATTTCCCCAAATCCAGTCCCATTTTATTCTCATTTCGCCCCGTTTTGTGTTCCTGTGGAAAATACTATGTTACGATTATTTCTCCCACTAACCCTCCCTTAATGTTTTCTTCCATTTCCTCTCCGGAAGGTACGCCCCAGGTAAGGTCTCATTAGCATTTTCATCGTTCACGACAGGTTTTCAGCCAAGACTAGGCCATCCTGTACAGATGTGCACACACACATGCACACACACACGCACATACACACACACACACACATGCGCAAGCGCACACACACACACACACACACACACACACAAGCACAAGAGCACACACACACTCACAAGCACACACACACCACATGCACACAGATTTCAGCCCACGTCCTCAGTCCTGAGTGTGTGATGGACAGTGGACAGTCAGAAGGCAAACATTCAATTACGTTATATTTTTCAGAAAGTAGAGACAGGATGGAATTTACAGAAACGAGGCTTATCTAAGTTAGATTACTCAGATGGGAGGCTGTTCATTGCTGTACCTGTTGTGTTGTCTGTGGTGACCTCTGTATTAAGTTTGTTTGTGGCCTGCTGGATAATCAGTTTGAGATGATGTTTGAAGACTGCCATTGAAAGTTCTTCAAGTTCACATCCAAGCGCACTGGCTGCATTCTGTGCCCACTCGAACTTCATAAATTGCTTCCTGCCAACTGAATGAACATGAGAAAGGAGAATGGATGTCTTTCATCATTAGCACATAATAAGGTCAATCAGCATAATGCAAATTCAACCCTCAAATCCGAAAGAAATAATTGTGCTCCACTGAATTGTCTTGTCTTTTCAAATGAAAAAGACACTGCACCCTTTTATTTCTCTACACCTGCCAGGAAGCTCTCTAGCCTGCAGGAGAAATGCTTCTAATAAAATCCCAACAGTGCAGATAGAGGCCATTTGGCTACAAAGTACATCCCACTCAGAAGCACGTGCCCCACAACCCTGCATTTCACATGGCCAATCCAACTGACCTGCACATCCCTGAGCACTATGGGCAATTTAGCATGGCCAATCCACCTAGCCTGCACATCTTTGGACTATGAGAGGAAACCAGAGCACCCAAAAGAAACACACAGAGACCACGGGAGAATGTGCAAACTTCACACAGACACTCACTTGACACTAGAATCGAACTCAGGTACCTGACACTGTGAGGCAGCAGCATTAACCACTGGGCCACCATGCCACCAGAAATGAGCAAAAATAAAATGGAGTTGTTTCCTTGACAGGTCTGTCCTCCATCCTAAATGATGGTTTTTACAATATTTACTGCCTGAGCCCACACCCAGTCTGGGAGCCAAGAGCCATTTGCAAAATGTCATGTCATCATTTTACAACCATGTCCCCTGAACTTTCCAGTCTGCTGCCAGCAAGTGCAAAATGAACAGAATGTGCACCTCAACACGTCTCTCACAGAGCTCCCAAAAATGTTTCATGTCCAATATCACTTTAAAGTACTGTGTAGGCAGATAGAATCACCAGGCTGTACATGGCAAAGTTTCTCAAAAATGTTCTAGACCTAGCCTGCCTTCTGCTTCATCAATGACCTTCCCCTCCATATCTAGATGTACAGCATAATATTCAGCACACCTCAGGGCTCCTATGGTACTGAAACAGTCTGTGTCCAAATGCAGCAAGACCTTGACCATTTCCAAACTTGGGCTGGCAAGTAATAAGTAACATTTACCCCACACAAGTGACCATCTCCAACAAGAGACAAACCAAACATTCACCCTTGATGTTCAATTGCATGATCATCACTGGATCCCCCACTTATCAACATCCTAAGGGTTGTCACTGGACAGAAACTGAATTTGACTTGCCATATAAATACTGTGGTTACACGAGTAGGCCAGAGGCTGGGAATTCTGCAGCAAGTAACTTAACTGCTGTCTCCCCAAAGCCTGTCTACCATCTACATGGTACAATATTCGCTTAGATGGATACAGCTCCAAGAACACTCAAAGTCTTGACACCATTAGGACCTTTTCTTATGTTATATGTAAATTGTTTGGTTTATTGTATTTTAGCTTAATTTCTTTTGTGTAATGAACTGCCGTTTTATTATTAAAACTAATTCTGTAACATTGTGTATTTGTGTTACAGGGGAAGACCACCTCGTTAAAACCAAAACAACAACGATCTATCCAGCCAGATTTCAGCCTGGGAGTTGGCTTAACCAGTAGTACCATTCACTTGTATCATAACAGTTCAAATTGGCTTTAGCTCCTCTCTTTTACCAACTGGCCTTCTGCATTAGAAAACATCTACGTCCTGACGTTGGCAGAATTTTACTGTTGAATTTTCAAGGTGGAGTGGAACGAATCAGAGATCTTCGGGCAGAGGTAGTAAGCACTGTGGAGTAAATGGAGGGTGGGAGAATCAGAGCTCATGGGGAGAGTGGGGACGGTGGGAAGGACAGGAGGGGAAGGGTCAGCCGATTAGGAAATGCAGAATGACATAAGCTTGTAGGGCCCGGCGATAACACTCCTACTCCTCCAGGCCCACAAGAAGTGCTGAAAATGCAGTTATCACATGAGCTGGCCCTTCTTACCTCCTGTTAACCGGTTCCAGTAATGGGGCAACCATGGGGAAGAAAGTACAAACCTTTGAAGCCACAGCACTAAGATTCATTTCTCTGATTTAGAGACTTTTGACAATGGCTGGAGAGAGCCATGCTGGCCATCATAAACTGTGTTGGTACATTGTGACAATAAAGCAGGCATCTAGCTACAAATGAACAAAAAGGCAGCTAGCACCATCCACAGAGCTCTGTCTTTGGGTTGGTACACAACGGTTTAATTTCATTGAACAAGACCGTCACTGAATGAGTTCCAGAAGTAACAGTCTGACCAAGTTTGTAAATGCCACGCTGAAGACGTTCAGCAACTGCCAACTTGCCAACTAGTAATGCACCCAAGCTGATTCAAGTAAAACAGTTCAATGTAGAGTTCATATTCTTCCACCTCACAGAATTTCCAATGGTAAAGTGCTGTCAAATTTATATACAAGGACACCGTGGCAATGGCTGATAATTCATTACAAGAGACAGCAAATCGTGTACACAGCTCCAGAAACTAAGGGACCAGCTCATACAAGACAGTGTGTTGATCATTGGTCATAGTGGAGTTTTGAATCTTGTCACTCCACATGGTGGAGTTTTGAATCTTGTCACTCATTGGTCCTCTATTCCTGGACCGTTGCTTCCATGTGAAAACCGTTTGAAGTATCATGACATTTATTTATTACATAGTACTTGTCACAATGCTGTCAGTGTAAAAACGTTATTTTGTCCTGGCTTTTTTTTTGAAGAGAGGTTGTAAAGGCAGAGGCGCTGAAATGGCTATGAGAGACTGCCTGAGTCAACAATCAGAGGATGCCTTTGAATTTTTTTTAAAACAGTTGTATAATGGAAGGGGATTGGCCCATTCTCGAGCCTTCTGATTTTTTTTTCAGCTGTAGCAGTCACAAGATGTTTTGAGTACCAGAAGGGTTGCAAGCTTCAGTAAATACTTCCTGACTGACTTTCTCTGAAATCTCTTCCCTCCTGCCTATAAGTATCTGTATTTGAATTTACCTTTTTGCCAAGGGGGCTTGTTTATGGGATGTTACTATATTGGAACAATTAATTAATAATAGGTTCAGCATCAGGTACTTGGTTAAGTTTTCCAATAGATTTTATCCTAAATTCTGTTTCCTTTTACTTTTGTTTTAACGGTAAATGTTTAAGTAAATTGAGTTTTGCTTAATGTCGAGTGGTTTGACAAGTTACATGACACCGGGAACACTCACTTCACATCTACCTATAAAATAAGAAAAAGTTAGGGTCTAGGCTAATTTCTTAAAATATTTTGAGGGATTCTGGCCTGGTCCACAACATACTTAATAGCTAGTTGTATTACACCTGCGACATATGAGAGTCTTTTGCAAGACCTCATGATATATATTGGTTACCTCAGTTCGCTGGAAGGCTGCTCCACAATGTGGAGCCACATTAACGGGGGGGGCTCAATCCCCACACCAGCTGAGGTTACCAGGAAGAATCCGCCTTCCCAACCCCTCCCCCCACCTGAGTCATGGCGACCCTCAGATTACACCATCACCAGTCATCTCTCTCTCTTTAATAGGGGAGCAATCGTATGGGATTATGGCTACTTTACTCAGGCCAGTAATTGCCGCTGCTGCCTCACAGCACCATGGACACAGGTTCAATTCCACCCTCAGGCAACTGTGAGCAGTTTGCACGGTCTCCCCGTATAAGCTTGGTTTCCGTTGGGTGCTCCGGTTTCCTCCCACAGTCTAAGGATGTGCAGGTTAATAGGGTTGACCGTGGGAAATTGTCCAATAGCATCCAGGGATATGCAGGCTAAATGGATTAGTTCTGGGAAATGCAGGGTTACAGGGATGGAGTGGGTCAAGGTGGGATGATCTGCGGAGGGTCGGCATGGGCCTGATGGCCAAATGGTCAGCTTCCACGTAGTAGGAATTCTATGGCTCTATGATTCGTCCACTTAAAACTTAATCTTACTGCTACTGAAATGTTGAGAGAATTCACCCAGAAACAGCCCCACATATCCTGAGACAGTAAGAACTGCAGATGCTGGAGTCAGAGTTAACACAGTGTAGAGCCAAATGAACACAGCAGGTCAGGCAGCATCAGAGGAGTGGGAAAGCTGAAGTGTTGGGTCGGGACCCTTCTTCAGAAGGGTCTATTCATTTCAGAGCCCCTTTTCCCTCCCCCATTAAACATGTCTGCCACTTGAAATCTGACTCCACTAAGAAAGAGATATTTCCCTCCCCACCCCTATCTGCCTTCCAGAGGGACCACTCATTCCGTGACTCCTACGTCCACTCCACACTCCCCACTAACCCCACCTCCCCTGGCACCTTTCCCTGCAACCACAGGAGGTGCTACACCTGTTCCTACACCTCCCCCCTCATCTCCATCCCAGACCCCAAAACAACCTTCCACATCACACAGATGTTCACCTGCACATCAACTAATGTGGTCTACTGTATCCACTGCTCCCCATGTGGACTCCTGTACAACAGTGAGACCAAGTGGAGGCTCAGAGTCAGCTTTGTAGAGCACCTGCGCTCAGTTCACGACAAACGACAACACCTTCCAGTCACGAACTACTTCAACTACCGCCCCCCCGACTCCCTGGGCGACATGTCCATCCTGGGCCTCTTCCAGTGTCACAACGACGCCACCCGGAAACTGGAGGAGCAGCACCTCATACTCTGCCTTGGAAGCCTACAGCCCAATGGTCTCAATGGTCTCTTTATTAGCTTCAAAATCTCCCCACCCCCAACCTCATCCCAAGACCAGCCCCCCTCTCACCACGCCTCCTTGACCTGTCCATCTTCTCTCCCACCTATCTGCTCCTCCCACCTCACTGATCAATCACCGCCCCCTCCTGTCTATTTATTTCAGAGCTCCCTTCCCCTCTTCCATTACTAAAGAAGGGTCCTGACCTGGAACATCAGCTTTCCTGCTCCTCTGATGCTACCTGGCCTGCTGTGTTCATCCTGCTCCACACTGTGTTATCCCACAAATCCTGAGCTTACTTTGAGATGACAATTGACTTTCAGCTTCTAACTACTAGATACACAATTGTGGCCTTCGATGAAACAACAGCAAATAACATTGATGGAGAAATTTCAAGAGCCAATTTCAGGGCCAACAATACGAGATGCCAACATTAGTCACGAATAGTTAAATCTCTTAAAATTCAAAAACTTTATCCTCTTTCTCCAAAAAATAGAGATGTAGGAGAAAACAGTCCATCCAGAAAATCACAGATTAGGTGTTAAAACTGCTATAAAGTGCTGGCAGCACAGACAGGGAATGTTTTAACTACAATACACTGAAATAGTGAAAGCATCAAAGTACTTTAAATTGGGCAGAAAATATGAAGTGTTTCCATTCTTCTGTTTCATAGATCCTCATGCTACCTCAGTGAATCCGATCAAACGGAACAGACACAGCAGGAATGGAATAACCTTCATTAGTCAAGAGACCGACAAACTGAGATTACACGAGGGCCATCAGAATCTCGTGCCTCTGTTTTAATCAATGTTTGTATAAGGTAACTGGAAGAATGCCAGTGTGTTTGGGAAACATGCTGGAGAGAAAAAAGAACGAAACAGGAGTGTCGATGGCAAAAACAAACATTGTTAGGGGGAAATAAACACATCAGGGCATGATATAAAAGTTCAGATTACAGAGAATTGTAGAAAAGCTTGTCCAAGTACATCTTCAACACTCTCGCAATCAACATGGATGGAATAAGATAATCAGTACACAAAATAACCATGTGTACAGTCAAGTGGATGTAATCTTTCCTTAAGACACATCACCTCAGTTTCACTTCTAAGATGCAGGGGTATCTGTTATTGGCAATATGAATGGTTAACTATTTATCTGGCCTTCTCTAGCTGTCTGCTATTGTTAGTGAGATGCTGTCTGTGCTATAAACAAATATTGGCAATTTCAAACTTACAATGCTTGATACTAGATCTGCCTTGCTTCCCAACGTGTGGGATATTTATATCACAAAGTGAATTCAGTTAACAAAGGCCTCCAGTCCATCTGATCACCTGCTACAGGACACCAAAACTGCTCTATCTATTTTTCTTTATTTTATTCATTCACAGAATGATGGTGTTGCTGGCTGGGATAACATTTATTATCCATTCCTAATTGCGCAGAGGGCAGTTAAGAGTAAACCATGTTGCTGTGGGCCAGACCAGGTCAGGATGGCAGTTTCCTTCGCTAAAGGGCGTTGTGGCCAAATGGGTTTTTCCTGACAATTAGTTCACGATCATTGCTGCACTCTTAATTCCAGATTTTTATTGGATTCAAATTCTACCAACTGCCTTGGTGGGATTTGAACCCAGTTCCCAGAACATTACCTGGGTCTCTTGATTTACAATCCAGCAGTAATACCACTGGGCCATCACCTCCCTAATACTAGCTTTATTCATTAAGACGAACAGCATTTGTTGCCCATCCTTAATTGCCCTGGTGAAGGCCATGCAAACTGCTTTCTTGAACTTGTGAGGGGTAAATATCACCAGAGCACCTCATTTCTACAGTCATTTCTGTCTTGCTGAGCTGCTTTAGAGGGCAGACAAGGGCCAACATTGCTGTCACATACAGGCCTCTCTCGTTAAAACTGGAGGGCTTTCTTCCCTGAAGCTGTGAGCCAGAGGGATTTTCCTGAGAATCTGTTTGTTTCATGATCATTTGCAATGAGCATTTTATTCCTGGTTTATTTACTAATCAAATTTAAATTTTCCACAGTGGCTGTGGTGAAGTTTGAACTCATGTCACTGCAGCCTTAGTTCAGACCCCTGAATTACTCAATCGTTTCAAATACAATTAGGGATGAGAAACAATTGCCAGCAACATCCATGTCCTGTCAAAGAACCAAGCATAAAGTCCAAGCAGCATCTTAGGAGCACAAAAGCTGACGTTTCAGGCCTAGACCCTTCAACAGACCTTCTCTGATGAAGGGCCTAGGCCCGAAACGTCAGCTTTTGTGCTCCTGAGATGCTGCTTGTCCTGCTGTGTTCATCCAGCTCCACACTTTGTTATCTTGGATTCTCCAGCATCTGTAGTTCCCGTTATCACATCACAAGCATAAAGTCCAGTTTGCTACTGTCCCAAATATTTGCTTGGGTTTGTTTGGTACCTTACCTCATCTGGTCTTCCTGATAAACACCGTAAGATCATAAGGAGCAGAAGTAGGGCTATCGGCCCATCAAGCCTGCACCACTATTCAACTCCACTTTCCTGCCCTACCCCCATAACCCTTCATTCCCTTCCTGATGAAAAGTTTGCCTTTCTCAGCCTTGAATAAATTTACCATTCCAACCTTGACGCTTCTCTGTGGTGATTAATCCCACAGATTCACTACCTTCTGAGAGAACAAATTCACCCTGGCCTATGTCCTAACTAGCAACCCCTCATTCTGAAGTTCTAGCCATCTGACCCTGTAATCTCCCAAAAGGGGAAACTACCTCTCCACAGCTACTCTGTCAGGTCACTTTAGAAACTTAGGTATAACATGCCAAACCTTCACAATCTCTCTTCGTAAGACAATCTCTCCATGCCCAGGGCCAGCCTAGTGAACATCTTCTCAACTGCCTCTAATGCCAGGATATGTTCCATGAGATAACAGGACTAAAGCTGTGCACGATATTTCTGCTGAGGTCTAATTAGTATTTTATATATTAGTAGTAGTTACTCCCTATTTTTACATTCCATTCCTTTCGAAATGAAGGCCAACAGTTTATTTGCCTGCCCTATTACCTGCTTGAGTGGGTGTGGGCCATTTGTGAATCATGCATAGATCCCCAAATCTCTCTGTGCTGCAGCTTTCTGCAGTCTTTCTCCATTTAAATAATATTCATCTCTTCTACCTGTCATGCCGAAGTGCATAATTTCACTTTTTCCCACATTATATTCCATCTGCCAGCTTTCGTTCACTCACTTAATTTGTCAATATCCTTCTGTCAATCTACCCTCTCTACTTACCTTCCTACATATTTTTGTGTCATCTGCAAACCTGGCTGTAGTTTATTCGCTTCTGCCATCCAAGTCATTAATATATCTTATACATATCTGTAGCCACAGCACTGATCCCTGAGGCACTCGACTAGTTACAGGTTGTCATCCTGAAAAAGCCATCTTTATCCCTACTCTGTTTTCTAATAGTTAGCCCATTGTCTGTCCATGTTAATAAACAGACCCAAACACTACTGGCTCTATCATTTAAGTACCTTTATGAATGAAAAGTATTGAATACCATTCAGAAATATAAATATTTTGCATCTCCTGGTTCCCTTTTATCAATGCCGCTTGTTATCTCCCCAAAAAATTCTTGTAAATTTGTTAGACATGATTTCCCCTTCATGAAACCCTGCTGACTCTGCTTGATCATATCTTGTATTTCTAAATGCTCTGCTATTTATAATAGACACTTACATTTCCCTAATATCACATGGTAAGCTAACTGGCTGAGAGATTTTTTTGATATAGAGAGTCAATAGAGTCCTACAGCGTAGAAACAGACCCTTCAGTCCAACCAGTCCATGCCAACCACAACCTCAAACTAAACTAATCCCACCCACCAGCATTTGGCCCATATCCCTCCAAACATTTCTCACTCATTTATTTTAAATATTGTAACTGTGCCTACATCCACCACTTCCGCTGGCAGCTCATTCCACATACGAGCCACTTTCTCTTTAAAAAACTTGCCCTCACACCTTTTTAAAATCCTTCCCCTCTCACCTTAAAAATATGCCCCATAGCCTTGAAATCCCCCACCCGAAGGAAAAGGCACCTTCCACTCACCTTATCTTAGCCCTCATGATTTTATAAACCTCTATAAGATCACCCTTCAATCTCCCATGCTCCAGTGAAAATGTCCCACCCCATCCAGCCTCTGCTTATAATTCAAACCCTCTGCTCCTCGCAACATCCTGGTAAATCTCTTCTGAACTCTTCCCAGCTTCAAAACATCCTCCCTATAACACGGCAATCAGACTAGACACATGTGTGTAATTTTTAATTGGTCACCCTCCCTATTTAACCTGTTACAAGCAGTTTCAATTCTTCAATTGCCTGAGACTGTTCTGAAATTTACGAATTCTTAGTAGGTTACAACTAGTGCATCCATCATCTCTGCTACAATAGACTAGAAAAGCCATTTATTGTCATTTGTACTTTTTACAAAAAAAACAATGAAAAGTGTTTGTGTCGCCACGGCACATGCCTATATTAAAAACAGAAAGAATAGATTAGAATTTTTTTAATTAAGACACACCAACTTTCTTTAGCATCATAAGATGCAACCTATCAAGTCCAGACACCCCTCCACCGACACCATCATCTGCCTAGCCGAACTCGTCCTCACCCTCAACAACTTCTCTTTTGACTCCTCCCACTTCCTACAGACTAAGGGGGTGGCCATGGGCACCCGCATGGGCCCCAGCTATGCCTGCCTCTTTGTAGGTTACGTGGAACAGTCCCTCTTCCGCACCTACACAGGCCCCAAACCCCACCTCTTCCTCCGGTACATTGATGACTGTATCGGCGCCACCTCTTGCTCCCCAGAGGAGCTCGAACAGTTCATCCACTTCACCAACACCTTCCACCCCAACCTTCAGTTCACCTGGGCCATCTCCAGCACATCCCTCACCTTCCTGGACCTCTCAGTCTCCATCTCAGGCAACCAGCTTGTGACTGATGTCCATTTCAAGCCCACCGACTCCCACAGCTACCTAGAATACACCTCCTCCCACCCAACCTCCTGCAAAAATTCCATCCCCTATTCCCAATTCCTCCGCCTCCGCCGCATCTGCTCCCACGACAAGACATTCCATTCCCGCACATCCCAGATGTCCAAATTCTTCAAGGACCGCAACTTTCCCCCCACAGTGATCGAGAACGGCCTCGACCGCGTCTCCCGTATTTTCCGCAACACGTCTCTCACACCCCGCCCCCGCCACAACCGCCCTAAGAGGATCCCCCTCGTTCTCACACACCACCCCACCAACCTCCGGATACAACGCATCATCCTCCAACACTTCCGCCATCTACAATCCGACCCCACCACCCAAGACATTTTTCCATCCCCACCCCTGTCTGCTTTCCGGAGAGACCACTCTCTCCGTGACTCCCTTGTTCGCTCCACACTGCCCTCCAACCCCACCACACCCGGCACCTTCCCCTGCAACCGCAGGAAATGCTACACTTGCCCCCACACCTCCCCCCTCACCCCTATCCCAGGCCCCAAGATGACATTCCACATTAAGCAGAGGTTCACCTGCACATCTGCCAATGTGGTATACTGCATCCACTGTACCCGGTGTGGCTTCCTCTACATTGGGGAAACCAAGCGGAGGCTTGGAGACCGCTTTGCAGAACACCTCCGCTCAGTTCGCAACAAACTACTGCACCTCCCAGTCGCAAACCATTTCCACTCCCCCTCCTATTCTTTAGATGACATGTCCATCATGGGCCTCCTGCAGTGCCACAATGATGCCACCCGAAAGTTGCAGGAACAGCAACTCATATTCCGCCTGGGAACCCTGCAGCCTAATGGTATCAATGTGGACTTCACCAGTTTCAAAATCTCCCCTTCCCCAACTGCATCCCTAAACCAGCCCAGTTCATCCCCTCCCCCTACTGCACCACACAACCAGCCCAGCTCCTCCACTCCACCCATTGCATCCCAAAACCAGTCCAACCTGTCTCCGCCTCCCTAACCTGTTCTTCCTCTCACCCATCCCTTCCTCCCACCCCAAGCCGCACCCCCATCTACCTACTAACCTCATCCCACCTCCTTGACATGTCCGTCTTCCCTGGACTGACCTATCCCCTCCCTACCTCCCCACCTATACTCTCTCCACCTAACTTCTTTTCTCTCCATCTTCGGTCCGCCTCCCCCTCTCTCCCTATTTATTCCAGAACCCTCACCCCATCCCCCTCTCTGATGAAGGGTCTGGGCCCGAAACGTCAGCTTTTGTGCTCCTGAGATGCTGCTTGGCCTGCTGTGTTCATCCAGCCTCACATTTTGTTGTCTTGGATTCTCCAGCATCTGCAGTTCCCATTATCTCTCAAGTCCAGACAATGTATTGGCTTTTAGTCCCATTTGTGTATTCGTATTTTTTTCTCTAATTATAGTTATTGGATTTATTTCCTGCCTGTGTCACAACTTTTGGCTCGTTGTTTCATGTTTTTGGAATGTACACCTGCTGATTTGTCCCTTTCTGAAGGAAGCCCATCGACTTTTAAACCTATCCTTCACAATAGTTTGCCACAGCATGTTCCCAGTCTGAAAATGTTGTTCTGGATTTGCTTTCTCTGCGAACATATGGAATAGAAGCGGGAGTAGTCCATTCGGCTCGTTGAGCTTTCTTTGCATTCTGTCAGGTGATGGCTGATATGCGCTCTCAAGGCCAATTTTCAACACTCGCCCTGTATTTCCACAAGGGCTTTAACATCAAGAAATCCCAATTGTAGTCTTGAATTAATTATTGATTATATTAATTACAAAATGTCTTTTGAGGCTGAAGAGTCGATTAATTTATGTTCCTTTCTCTTCTACTTGGGAATTTGCTTCATTAATATTTATAATTCACAATTTATATAACATGCTTTACTACTCTTCACCAGGGAGGGTGGATACACAATGTGTCCTTTCTCGATGAGCTCAATGCATTCCACAATTGATTTGAACAGAAGGTCAGTGAAATGATGTTACCAGTCCCAACAGCCTTAGGTGCTCCCATACGCACAGTCATGACACAAATGTCAGATGGGCCTTGAGGGTGAACTTATGGAAAGGACCCAGCCTGGATGGAGCCCTCAGCCTTGCACTCAGATCCTGCACCGACCAGCTAATGGGAGTATTTGCAGTCATCTTTAATCTGTCCTTAGTCCAATGTGACATTCCCACACATGTCAGGAATACCACTACAATCCCGGTGCCAAAGAAAAATCAGGCAACATGCCTTAATGACATCCATGATTGTGAAGTGCTTCAAGAGGTTAGTAATGGCACTTATCAATTCCAGACTCCCCACAAACCTTGATCCAGTATAAGATAACACAGTGTGGAGCTGGAAGAACACATTTTATTGTCTACAGGAATAGTGCCAGATGACTGGAGGATAGCAAATGTGGTTCCCCTGTTCAAGAAGGGGAGTAGAGACAACCCTGGTAATTATAGACCATTGAGCCTTACCTCAGTTGTTGGTAAAGTGTTGGAAAAGGTTACAAGTGATAGGATTTATAATCATCTAGAAAAGAATAAATTGATTAGGGATAGTCAGCACGGTTTTGTGAAGGGAAGGTCGTGCCTCACGAACCCTGTTGAGTTCTTTGAGAAGGTGACCACACAGGTAGATGAGAGTAAACCGGTTGGTGTGGTGTATATGGATTTCAGCAAGGCGTTCGATAAGGTTCCCCACAATAGGCTATTGTACAAAATGCGGAGGAATGGAATTGTGGGAGACATAGCAGTTTGGATCGGAAATTGGCTTGCTGAAAGAAGACAGAGGGTGGTAGTTGATGGGAAATATTCATCCTGGAGACCAGTTACTAGTGGTGTACCGCAAGGGTCGGTGTTGGGTCCACTGCTGTTTGTCATTTTTATAAATGACCTGGATGAGGGCGTAGAAGGATGGGATAGTAAATTTGCAGACGACACTAAGGTTGGTGGAGTTGTGGATAGTGGCGAAGGATGCTGTAGGTTGCAGAGAGACATAGATAAGCTGCAGAGCTGGGCTGAGAGGTGGCAAATGGAGTTTAATGCAGACAAGTGTGAGGTGATGCACTTTGGTAGGAGTAACCAGAAGGCAAAGTACTGGGCTAATGGTAAGATTCTTAGTAGTGTAGATGAGCAGAGAGATCTCGGTGTCCATGTGCACAGATCGTTGAAAGTTGCCACCCAGGTTGACAGGGCTGTTAAGAAGGCATACAGTGTTTTAGCTTTTAATAATAGAGGGATCGAGTTCCAGAACCAAGAGGTTATGGTGAAGCTGTACAAAACTCTGGTGCGGCCGCACTTGGAGTATTGTGTGCAGTTCTGGTCACCGCATTATTCCTGGAACATCTGAATAAAAAGGACACCTATGTATTTATTGACTTTGGACTCGCCTTCAACACCATAATTCCAACTGTATTCAGCTCCAAACTCTGTGACCTAAGACCCTGCTTCCCACACCATACCCCCAACATCCCCCCATGACCCCACAACTGTTTCCTTGATTTCCTGACCAACAGCCCGCAAACAGTAAGGATAGGGGACAAAACTTCTTCCACAGTAATCCTCAATATTGGTGCCCTGCAACAGTGTGCACACAGCCCCTTACTATTCTCCTTATACACTCACAGCCGTGTGGCCACATTCAGCTTTAAATCTATTTACAAATTTGCTGATAACGCCATCAAAATGGGTTGGATCTCAAACAATGATGATACAGAATACAAGAAAGAGGCAGACAGCTTAGTGGCTTAGTGTAAAGACAACAGTCTCTCCCTCAATGTCAGCAAAACAAAGGAGCTGGTCATTGACTTCAGGAAATGGAGCGGAGGACACGGCCCTGTCTCTATCAACGGTGCTGGGGTGGAGAAGGTCAAGAGCTTCAAGTTCCTGGGAGTAAGTATCACCAACAATCTGTCCTGGTCCATCCACATCGATGCTATGGCCAAGAAAGCACACCGGCACCTCCACTTCCTCAGGAGGCTGAGGAAATTCAGCATGTCCACAATGACTCTTAACGATTTTTATAGATTTACCATAGAAAGCATCCTATCCAGACGTTTCACAGCTTGATATGGCAACTGCTCTGGCCAAGAAATTACAGAGAGTTGTGAACACAGCCCAGTCCATCGTATAAACCAGCCTCCTTTCCCTGTCTCTGTCTAAACTTCCCGCTGCCTTGGGAAAGCAGCCAACATGATCAAAGACCCCTCCCAGCCCGATTATACTCTGTTCCACCCTCTTCCATCAAGAAGAAGGTACAAAAGTTTGAAAACATGTACCGACAGATTCAAGCTTCTTCCCCGCTGTTATCAGACTTATGAACAGACTTCTCAAATATTAGAGTTGATCTTTCACTGCACCTTCTCTGTAGCTGTAACACAATATTCTGCAAATAATATGGTGTAGAGCTGGATGATCACAGCAGGCCAAGCAGCATCAGAGGAGCAGGAAGGCTGACGTTTCAGGCCTAGACCCTTCTCTAGGCCTGAAGCGTCAGCCTTCCTGCTCCTCTGATGCGCTTGGCCTGCTGTGTTCATCCTCTACACCTTGTTATCTCAGATTTTCCAGCATCTGCAGTTCCTACAATCTCTGAAACACTATATTCTGCTTTCGATTCTATTATCCTGATGCACTTTTGTAAGGTATGATTTGCCTGGATAGGGCGCAAAACAAAATTTTTCACTATATCTTGGTACATGTGGCAATAATAAATCAAACCAAATTAATTTAGAGAAAGGGGTCTGACCCAGCTCAAAATTGTTCTTCCTTTGGTTCTGGTTCTCATTGACTTGCTCAAAACATCTCTGCCCTGATTAGAATGTAGTACGAAGGTACTAAGAACTTGTAACTAGATAGCACCTTTCACATCCCTAACATGTCCCAGCAAATAATTCACAACCCGTTTTTGAAATATGTTCGCGGTTGTCGTGTCAGCAATTGGTGTTGCCAATTCGTCCACGATACGGGTCAAAACTATGGTTTGCTAAAAGACAAAGTAATTCGACATTACTCTCTCAGAAAGTCATGATTTCCTGCTACTGGGGGAAAGAAGCTGTAAAACACAGAGGAAGTAATTACTGACTGAGAGCAGAGGGATAATAGTCTTCAGTACAGTCAGCAGATGCTACTTTCCAGAGGAAAGAGGTCCATGTTTTGAATAGATACCCAAATATTGGAAAAAGCCCCAACTGGAAATGACAACACTGTGCCACTGCATGAGCAGCTAAGTTTAAATCATTCTTGATATGCAATTTTTTTCACTTTGTAACAGATCCCTACGTTTTTCTTCTTTTGGGACTATAAGCTAAAATGGAAGTTTGACCATTATAACCGAAATATCAGGAGAGCTGTGCAACTTGAAAATCAAATGCTACATTTTTTTTCCAGCTGTGAAGTATCATGCTGCTTGTTGAGGCAGTGAGAGGGAAAATTCAAGTGTGGGTGACATCAAGAGTCTTCTGAGTTGAGGAAATTCTACCCGACGATAGTCCTTTGATCCACTGAGCTGCAGAAAGTTAAAATAGAAAGCTGCAAGTGCCAGGGCAGCAAAGAGAAACATCCAGAAAGTGCAGGTAGTAAGCATTCATTTCTCCCTCTGCACTCTCTCTCTCTCTCTCTCTCTGTCCAAGGCAGAAAAACTATGAAACATCAGAAGAAAGAATTCCAACCAGAAAAAGACTTACGTCTACCTGTTCAACCATTACATTGAAGAACAATGGTCACCTTGAACAAAACAAAGCATTATTTGTGTATAAGGATCACATCTTTTCATTACCTTCATTTTTGGTTTGTGGTCCAAAAAAGAAAGATATTGCTTTAAACCAAGAAGACTGTGTAAAGAGATGCTGCAGTTTTGAAAATTATGTTCACTGGGGCACACTGTGAATTGTATACATTATCACTTTCCTCTGGAACAGTGACAGCGAAAACATTTACCGTGGAGCTGATTAGTTCTGAACTAAAGGAAAACGGCTTGACAACAGTGTTCTGATTGGCTCCTGTACAGGTGACCATGCTTCGTGCAGGGTCAGTGCAGCAGTGAACCACTTAACCACTTTCTCCTGCAAGGAGGTACAAGACAGATTCCAGGAACAGCTAGCTGTTTTCCACTCTGCTTTCTCTGAGGAAGGAGGAAGAAGATGCCTTCCAATACAGTGAAAGGATGAATTGTCAACAAGTGTTTGCAAGAGAGCTTTGTTGTGCAAACAACCTTGTGTCAACAGCAAAAAATGAAAACAAATTGGTAGAATCTGAAAGAAATAATTTATCAGCTCCTATGCTCAAGGCTGGTGCTACTCTCAATAAGCTTGTCCTGTCTGTGTTTATATGTCCATTTGTTTGCAAAGAGGACAATTTTAAAGAAGGGATAGAATTTAAGTTGCAGAGTTATTAATTAGCAATTCATATACCATACTTGGCATTGGTTAAATCCAATTTGCTTACAATAAACTTGTTGAGTGTAGAACATTGATGAGTGTTTTTTCTTTAATGCATATTCGTCAATCTAATAAATTGGAGACTTTGGATAGTTGAATTAAACCGTTCACATTGGTGAAGACTTTGAGAATAGTGGACCTAATTTCCATACCCCCGGTGAGTTGTGACAAGGATTATAAAAAAGCAATGTGAGACTGTTTAGCTCACCCTTGAAATCTGGCCTTTTGATCTTCGTACTTTTGCTTACCCTGTCTGTATTCTTCTCTACCTATCATGGGAGATCTGTTAAACCATTTGTCTTTTGTCTGTCATAATCATGATTGTGTGTGTTTGCGTATTTGGGGTTTTTGAAGTAGTACAGCTTATGTTTTTTAGTAGCAGCTTGGACATGTATTTTTACTGCTCTTGTTAAAGTTGTGTCTTACTATAAATAGCCTTACTTTTCTGTAAATGTCAAAACCTGGTGAAAATTGCTTTTGTCCTGAGCAAGTCAATCAGGCAAATTGGTCACTAGGATGACCTCACTGGGATTTTATACCTTTCTGTTGTAACAACTTGTAAACCAGTGAGGCACAATTATCAATACACTTCTCCCTGTTAAATCATGATAACTCTGCAGTCATGAGCACTAATGACTTCCTATCTTGTCTGAGACAGCTATGTTCAAATGTGTCTTACACCCTCACCATTCCGTGTCTCATACAAAAACTGCTAACGATTACTTCCATAAAGCTAATAAGCTCAACAAGCAATTAACTGGAGGTGTGCAGGTTTATGATTCCCCTTTCCTGCCCTCCCTTTGAAAAGCTAACCGTGTCATCTAAGCATTGGGAATTTGCAATGCTTTCAGCTAAGTGGGTAATTAACCAGGCCCACCCGGGCACATCCTCAAGGGATGATTAAAATTTCAGCCTTCTGTCTCTGTGGTAAATCATACAGCAACATGTATACAAAAAAGAATCTCTCTTATCCTCCTCTCTCAACATTCCAATAGAGGCGTCATGTAAAGCAAGAAATGTCGCTCTCTTTTTTACCAATCAATGATTGCGAGGACATCACAGGAGCACAACTATCCTTTCAAGTCACAGATCTGTTTCTGAATTGTCTGGATGCTTCAGCTGTGGAAATCCAGGTGCCTTTTACATAACAGCTTCAAAATGTGAAGCCGACAGACTGAAGGCAGTAGGCTGGAACTGCGCTGCACTGATAAGACAGGACAACGAGACACAGAGCACTGGGCAGCAGCATCAATAATATCAATGCAATTGCGCTACACAAACCATGATCAGAGATGCAATTTACTCTGGTCTCTCCTTCTGCCTTGTGTCATCTGATAGAATTTGACACTGCTCTGCATGGAGGCTCTTCAACAATAATTGATGGACAAAAGTTACTTGTGCTAGAAAGTCACACACTCCTTGGAAATATTAGTGACACAGCTTTTCAGCCATTAAAGCTTCCACTGCTGCCCTTTTCTCTAATGGAATTCCCCAGGTGTTCTTGGCTAATAGTTATCCCATCAGCAAAGCCACAAAAACTAATTATCGTCACAGAAACAGACCCTTTGGTCCAACTCATCCATACAGACCAGACATCCCAAACTGACCTCGTCCCATTTGCCAGCATTTAACCTATATCCCGCTAAAGCCTTCCTATTCCTATACCCACCCAGATGTCTTTTAAATGTTGTAACTGTGCCAGCCTCCACCACTTTCTCTGGCATCTCATTCCATACACGCACCACCTTCTGCATGAAAAAGTCACCCCTTAGTCCCCTTTTAAATCTTACCCCTCTCACCCTAGACATACATCATCTCATTTTGGAATTCCCCACCCTGGGGATAAAGGCCTTGGCCATTCACCCTATCCATGCCCCTCAAGATTTTATAAACCTAAGCCTCAGCATCACCCCCGACCCCACCACACTCCAGGGAAAATAGCCCCACCTATTCATCCTCTCCCTAGAGCTCAAACCCTCCAACCCCAGCAACATCCTTGTAAAGCTTGTCTCCACCCTCTCAAGTTTAACAATATAAGACCATAAGACATAGGAGTAGAATAAGGCCATTTGGCCCATTGAGTCCACTCCACCATTTAGTCATGGCTGATGGGCATTTCAACTCCACTTCCCTGCACTCTCCCTGTAGCCCTTGATCCCCTGCAACATTATACATGAACCAAGAATCTGAGCCACTAAATTGGAGTGTTCCACGCCTCTCCTTGAAATGTCTCTCAGTCTCGTGCATCTGAAGGCTCTAAGATGCTGGGGTCCACTTTGACTGAGCCAGATCCTACCAATGACCCTCCCTACATGAACACATCCCACTAGATAAACCTTTGATACTTGACAATGATATCATCAAGTGAACAGAAATGTTTACGGTGAGTGACGTGACCAAAATGCAAAATAGTAATGAAAAATATAACTCAGTTCAGCAATTATACACCATACCAGCATAATTAACAATTAAGAAATATAAAGAAATTTATAATAAAGCAAACTCAAACATGATCACAGATATGAAAGATCTGGCAATGAAACATCATATGAAATCACAGACTTAAGGAAGGAAACAGCACTGAAGGATACCATTTGGCCCATTGTTTCCAACTCAGTTTTTCAACAATCCCACGCATTCCCCCGCCCCCCTCCCCACCATCTTTTTTATCTTGGCTCTGCAAGTTTTTGCTTTACAAACATTTATCTAAATCCGTTCCTTTTTAAATGTTCGAGCCAAGATTCGGTCATTTTCCCTTCAGTATTACACGCAGGATTTCCAGTTGGCAAACATGATTGAATAGAGCCATATGAAGACTGCTGTGTTGGGTACTAGCTGGTAAGGAGCGTTTTTTCATTTTGTGCGTTCTTTTAAATTGGGAACTGAGAAGAGAAAAGGCTATTTTAAAAGCCAGTGTTTGAAAGGGTGACTGTAATTTGGAAAGCAAGTAGCCTGACACCGATACCAGGCACTGTGGAAATAAGTGTCTGAGGAAGCAGCAAATGGAGTAAGCTGCAGACAATTTGAGGAGGGGATGCAGGCAGCAAGAAATTAATTGGTGACTGAGTCTCAAAATCAAATAAATTGTGGCGTTTTGGGTATTTTTAAACTTTAGCAACAATTCTGCAACAGCTGTGCCTGATTCCCAGTGCACTACTCCAGCAAATCATAACAAGTGCAGAACTGATGCACTATTCACTACTTCCCTGACTCTGGTCCGCGCTACAGCAGAGTACAGCTACATCACCTGGCTGAGGAGTTGCAAGGCTAACATGTCCTAAGAATTCTTTTTTGAAGAAGGGTCCAGACCCGAAACGTCAGCCTTTCTGCTCCTCTGATGCTGCTTTGCCTGCTGTGTTCATCCAGTTCTACACCTTGTTATCTCCTCAAAGAACATGGCTTACAGCCAATTCATATAGAACCGTCAAAAAAGAACACACTCACACGACAATCTGACATCCTGGAACACACATCACATCCTGCAGATTGATGGCAGTCCCACCTCTCCCCATAAATCACAATCATCACTGACCACACCTGATAACTGATCCAAGTGGAGACGTGCCCGGTTTCAACTTTCCACAGAAAGTCTAGACAATCTGACCACGTGGAGGACAGACTAAGATGAATATGGGTCATGGATCTCACAAGTGGGAATACAAGAAGAAACATGCTTATGGTCTTCTGAGTCAGGTTACTACTGAGCTCCAGCCCCGACAGAACCTTCAGAACTATTCACAATGTCTCAACTGAAGACATTGAATGATTTGTTCATCGTGACACTGAACTACAACCATGACTCAAATCATTCCAATAAAATAAACCCAAACACTTTTGGAAAGTTGTGACTGAATCTGCTTCACCACATTTCGAAAACAACACATCCTGGATCATTAAACTCACTGAGTAAGAGAAAAACCCTCATGTCACCTCTGGTCCTTTTACCAATCACCTTAAATCAGTGCCCTCTGGTTACTGACCCATCGGCCACTGAAATCCCTTTATTGATGGGGTGATATGAACCCATGTCTGCAAAGCAATAGCCTACAATGCTCAGTCTAGTGACATCCCAATATGTTACTGCCTTCCTAACTATCACCACAGTCAAGTGGGGTCAAACGGGCTGTTTCTGCGTTGTAAATCCTAAAACTACATCCTGTTCTTGGTCTTCCAATAAGAGAGACAGTAAGTCAACAAAAGTACCTCTCTGTTTAAAACGTGCAAAATTGTGAAGACATGGCAGAAGTAGATTTGCTCTTTAAAGGCACCAGTGTAAGTGTTGGATTTCTATGATGCCAAATAATTGTGTCTCAAGTGAAGCTGCCTCTTATGTGAAAGGGCTACAATGTAACTCAGAGACATTTAAGGCACTGAACTGGAATTGTATTGCACTGATACGGCGATATGAAGGCCTGGGGCAGTGGACAGCAACATCAATAATATTAATGCAATTGCATTCACTTCACCCTGCGGGATATCAGTGACCAGAAACTTCAGTGACCAACTACAAAAAAAGAAGCAAGGTAGAGCTTGAGTACATTACAATGACTGTCTCATTCTCTGAGTGGCTCAAACCTCCTCTATTTCTAGGATGGGTTAATTTCAGAATGGTAATGGTCTTCATTCTGTGGGCAGTATTTTCCCAGCCCCTGAAAGATGTGGGTAATGTGAGCCCATTGGCAAACTATAACAAGGTTGGAAAATGTCAAGAAATAAAAACAAGCTAGTTTCCCAGATAACAAAGTGTGCAGCTGGATGAACACAGCAGGCCAAGCAGCATCTCAGGAGCACAAAAGCTGACGTTTCAGGCCTAGACCCTTCATCACCCAAGGTTTGAAAGGCAAGGTGAGAATCTCCCTAGTGAGGGGTCCACTTACATGTATTAACATCTCATTATTATCTATTCTTATCTTAATTAAATGCAGTTTCCTATTCTCCCACTCAATGGTGACAACTCCCAATATGGAAGTTGGAGCTGATGGCTCCAGAATGCCACTTGTTCCTCCAGTACACAGGATGTTTTAGGCCTACAAGTTATCACAGACAGAGGGATGGGGAAAGGCTAGGGGTTAGGAATTTTAAGTTGGAGTTAGTGGGGAAGACATGCAATTTAAGGCAGACAGCAAGGATGGGAATGAGAGCTCATCAGCAATAGATACTGGATTGATAAGAGAAACCGAGTTTGTGGAGCAAGGGATGTCGGCTAGGAACGCAGGAGTCTAAAGGCTTAGTCAAGGGTTTAAGTCGCTGAGGCAGGAGATACTATGATATGACTGTGAAAATAGACTGCATCTTATGATGGACATTACACACTTTGGAAACTCAGCTGGGGTTTGACTAAGATGGCAAACAATCTGAATCCTCATTTACTGTCAGACACTTGCCTAAATTTAGGTTTTGGCTTAGCACAGGGTTTGACATGATGACATGGAATTGTTATTTTCGTATCTAGCCTATCTGACCCAACCACTGACCAGTTAAAATCACTGGAAATCAGAGGAAAGTTTCAATTTGATAAACTTTAGATTATGATTGAATCTGATGCATCAATTTAATTATATGGAAAATAAATCCTGAGGTGAAGGAGATGCAGCAGAAAAAATGCCCTTTCCCTAGTTAAACAGCCTTGTTGTGCATTGAAGATCTAAACTCTATGCATAATCACATCATACATTATGCATACCCTTGGTTGGTGTGTCAATGTGCATATCAATATAATCTTCCCTGAGGAAAAATCCCTGAGCTGAGCCAATTTTTTTATATATAACCCTAAAAGAGCTAAAACAATTGGTCCAGGAAGTAGTTTGCTAAAAATCCAAATTACAAAACAGGAAAGTATCTTTCCACCTGGGCATCACTCCAGGCTGCTGAGCCAGAGTTTAATCCAAGTTATCCCATAGTCCAATCACACAAAATGTTAGGGAAATCCTCCAAAAAGTGTTTCCAAACAAATGCTCTCATTAGTTCCTCCATGAGTAATTAATGATACAATTAATTAACCCCAACCCACCAGCAATTAATGATACATGAACATATGTATGGGCCTTGAGGAAGCGTGACGACAAATACTTTAGCATCAATGTGTTTGAAAACATTTTGATAGACGCCGGAAGCATAATAATTGCATAGAATCAGAGATAATAAGACCTGCCGATGCTGGAGTCAAAGGTAACACAGTGCGGAACTGGATGAACACAGCAGGCCAGGCAGCATCAGAGGAGCAGGAAAGCTGACGTTTCGGGTTGGGACCCTTCTTCAGAAATGGGGGAGGGGAAAGGGAGCTTTGAAATAAATTGAGAGAGGAGGGGTGGGGCTGGGGAAGGTGACAGGTGAGTGCAGCTAGGCAGTGGTGAGGATTAATCAGTGGGATGGGAGGAGCGGATAGGTGGGAGAGGAGACAGACAGGTCAAGGAGGTGGGGAGGGTTAGTCATGGGATGAGGCCGGGGTGGTGGGGGGGGATGATTTTGAAACTGGTAGAGTCCACATTGAGACCATTGGGCTGTAGGCTCCCAAGGTGGAATTGTATGGCATGTGGTCCCCACACCCTGCACCCCATAACAAAACGGAGCTTGAAAATAAAGTAAGAGGTGTTTTAAGTTTCCATAATCTGGATAGGGTTCCTCTTAATTTCAGCTTCCTACCCACTAGCCCCCACATTCAATGGATCTTATTACATAAAATCAACTTTCCCAATCAACAGAGATACCAAATGTTACTTAAAGTACATGTCTCTCTGGTTCTCAAGCTGCTTAGAGAAACCCTGTCCATCCCAGAGGTGCTCCAACAGAGCGTGCAGGATGGGATCAAAATGAGGAAATAATATCATTTCTGCTGACTCAGAGACCCTGGACATGCCGTCTGCACTGTAATACTGGGTAAAATAATTAGCTCCAGTCCACCTGGGGCTGTTGGCATCTCTCTCTATTGAAGAGAGGCAAGTGGTGATGTAGCTTGAGGACCATGGCTCTGTGACAAACTCATCAAGATGCAAAGAATTGTAGAATTGCTGCAGGGTGGCTCAGTGGTAAGCACTGTTGCCTCAGAGCACCAGGGACCCGGGTTTGATTCCAGCCTCAGGTGACTAGCTGTGTCAGTTTCCTGCGGGTGCTCAGGCTCCCTCTCACAGTCTAAAGATGTGCAAATTAGGTGGATTGGCCTTGCTAAATTGCTTCATAGTGTCCAGGAATATGCTGGCTAGGTGGGTTAGCCATGGGAAATGAAGGGTTACAGGGCTGCGTCCAAGTGGCTTGCTGTGCAGAGGGGCAGTGTGGACTCAGTGAGCAAGTGGCTTGCTTCCGCCCTGCCGAGATTCTATGATCTATGATCAAAGACCTTGATGGTCCATCACTGCTACTGCAGGGCCATTCACATCATTCTGGCCCACACACGAGCCCTTAACAAACTGAGCTGTCCAGTAATATTATGCTCTTCTTCATAAAGAGCTAGGAATTAATTGTTTTGTGACTATATATCTCAGGTGCCACATTCACTGTGGCACTGCAGTTATGTGCCAAGTAACAATGTTTCAGTCTGCATGGAGCTCCAGTTTGCTGGAAGGCGATAGTCTCTAACTTATGGAAACCAGCTGATGGAATATTGGCATAACCTCCCACTGTGATTTGCTGAAGATATATATATATGGACACAAGTACCTGGAGAGCACTTCAAATTCTCTTGAACTCATTTTATCCTGGCAGTGTTGCATCACCTCCAGTCCCAATAAAGCTTTGAAACAATTAATTCACACACCAGCACAGTATGTACTCAATTACTGTCAATTACCTGAAGTAATCACACTGCCTTGTTTTGGTTTTACTTCTCACACTCAATCAAAACAAAAATTAGAGCAAAAACAAGTTGCCAGAGAAACTCAGCAGATTCAGCAGCATCTGTGACAAGAAAGCAAAGTTATAATGTTTCCAATCCAGTGACAGTTCATCCACTTCACCAACACCTTCCACCCCAACCTCAAGTTCACCTGGGCCATGTCCAACACGTCCCTTACCTTCCTGGACCTCTTTGTCTCCATACTGGGCAACCACCTAGAAACCGATGTCCATTTCAAGCCCACCGACTCCCACAGCTACCTAGAATACACCTCCTCCCACCCACCTGCCTGTAAAAATTCCATCCCCTATTCCTAATTCCTCCGCCTCCGCCGCATCTGCTCCCCAGGATGAGGCATTCCACTCCTGTACATCCCAGATGTCCTCGTTCTTCAAGGGCCACAACATCCCCACCGCAGTGGCCAAGAATGCCCTCGACCGTGTCTCCCGCATTTCCTGTAACTCATCCCTCACACCTCATCCCCGCAAAAACCACCAAAACAGAATCCCCCTCATCCTCACATACCACCCCACCAACCTCCAGACACAACACATTATCCTCCGATACTTCCGCCATCTACAATCCAACCCCACCACCCAAGACATTTTTCCATCCCCACCCTTGTCTGCCTTTCATAGAGACCATTCTCTCCAGGACTCCCTTGTCCGCTCCACACTCCCCTCCAACCCGACCACATACGGCACCTTCCCCTGCAACCGCAGGAAGTGCTTCACTTGCCCCCACACCTCCTCCCTCAACCCCATCCCAGATCCCAAGATGACCTCCCCACCTATACTCTCCTCTCCACCTATCTTCTCCTCTATCCATCCTCGGTCCGCCTCCCCCTCTCTCCCTATTTATTTCAGAACCCTCTCCCCATCCCCCTTTTCTGATGAATGGCCTAGGCCCGAAACGTCAGCTTTTGTGCTCCTAAGATGCTGCTTGGCCTGCTGTGTTCATCCAGCCTCACATTTTATTACCTTTCTTCAGAACAGTGCATTAACTTTGCTTTATGTCCACAGATACTGCCAGACCCGTTGAGTTTTTCTTCCCAGCAACTTAGAACATAGAACATAGAACATAGAACAGTACAGCACAGAACAGGCCCTTCAGCCCACAATGTTGTGCCGACCATTGATACTCATGTATGCACCCTCAAATTTCTGTGACCATATGCATGTCCAGCAGTCTCTTAAATGACCCCAATGACCTTGCTTCCACAACTGCTGCTGGCAACGCATTCCATGCTCTCACAACTCTCTGTGTAAAGAACCCGCCTCTGACATCCCCTCTATACTTTCCTCCAACCAGCTTAAAACTATGACCCCTCGTGCTAGCCATTTCTGCCCTGGGAAATAGTCTCTGGCTATCAACTCTATCTATGCGTCTCGTTATCTTGTATACCTCAATTAGGTCCCCTCTCCTCCTCCTTTTCTCCAATGAAAAAAGTCCAAGCTCAGTCAACCTCTCTTCATAAGATAAACCCTCCAGTCCAGGCAGCATCCTGGTAAACCTCCTCTGAACCCTCTCCAAAGCATCCACATCTTTCCTATAATAGGGTGACCAGAACTGGACGCAGTATTCCAAGTGCGGTCTGACCAAAGTTTTATAGAGCTGCAACAAGATCTGACGACTCTTAAACGCAATCCCCCTGTTAATGAAAGACAAAACACCATATGCTTTCTGAACAACCCTGTCCACTTGGGTGGCCATTTTAAGGGATCTATGTATCTGCACACCAAGATCCCTCTGTTCCTCCACACTGCTAAGAATCCTATCCTTAATCCTGAACTCAGCTTTCAAATTCGACCTTCCAAAATGCATCACCTTGCATTTATCCAGGCTGAACTCCATCTGCCACCTCTCAGCCCATCTCTGCATCCTGTCAATGCCCCGCTGCAGCCTACAACAGCCCTCTACACTGTCAACGACACCTCCAACCTTCGTGTCGTCTGCAAACTTGCTGACCCATCCTTCAATCCCCTCATCCAGGTCATTAATAAAAATTACAAACAGTAGAGGCCCAAGGACAGAGCCCTGTGGAACACCACTCACCACTGACTTCCAGGCAGAATATTTTCCTTCTACTACCACTCGCTGTCTTCTGTTGGCCAGCCAATTCTGTATCCAGACAGCTAAGTTCCCCTGTATCCCATTCCTCCTGACCTTCTGAATGAGCCTACCATGGGGAACCTTATCAAATGCCTTACTGAAGTCCATATACACCACATCCACAGCTCGACCCTCATCAACTTTTCTAGTCACATCCTCAAAGAACTCGATAAGGTTTGTGAGGCATGGCCTGCCCCTCACAAAGCCGTGTTGACTGCATTTAATCAAGCCATGCTCTTCCAGATGGTCATAAATCCTTTCCCTCAGAATCCTTTCTAACACCTTGCAGACGACAGATGTGAGACTTACTGGTCTGTAATTGCCGGGGATTTCCCTATTTCCTTTCTTGAAGAGAGGAATTACATTTGCCTCTCTCCAGTCCTCAGGTACGACTCCAGTGGAAAGCGAGGATGCAAAGATCTTCGCAAGAGGCAAAGCAATTGCATTTCTCGTTTCCCAAAGCAGCCGAGGACAAATCTGGTCCGGGCCTGGTGACTTGTCAATCTTAATGTTTGACAAAATTTTCAGCACATCAGCTTCCGCTATCTCTATCCATTCCAGCATGCACACCTGCTCTTCAAAGGTTTCATTCACTACAAAGTTCGTTTCTTTCGTAAAGACAGAAGCAAAAAACTCATTTAGGGCTTCCCCTACCTCCTCAGACTCCACACACAAGTTCCCTATGCTATCCCTGATCGGCCCTATTCTTTCTTTGACCATTCTCTTATTCCTCACATAAGTGTAAAATGCCTTTGTGTTCTCCCTAATCCATTCTGCCAAGCCTTTCTCGTGCCCCCTCCTGGTTCTCCTCAGACCATTTTTGAACTCTTTCCTCACCTGCCTGTAATCCTCTAGAGCTGAGCTTGACCCTAGCTTCCTCCACCATATGTAAGCTACCTTCTTCCTTTTGACGAGAATCTCCACCGCTCTCGTCATCCAAGGTCCCTTTATCTTACCCCTTCTTGCCTGTCTCAGAGGGACATATTTATTCATCACTCGCAACAACTGTTCCTTAAACAGTCTCCACATGTCTACAGTGCCCTTACCATGGATCAATTGCTCCCAGTCCATGCTTCCTAACTCATGTCTAATCACATCATAGTTTCCTCTTCCCCAATTAAATATCCTCCCATTTTGCCTAATCCTCTCCTTCTCCATAGCTATGTAGAATGTGAGGCAGTTATGGTCACTATCACCAAAATGCTCTCCCACCACAAGATTCGTTTCAGATCAAATAATAAATGAGACATCAATCTCCATTACTCAGCTTCATTGTTGATGCATCTCAATTTAACACTAACAGGCATTGCATAAAAATCTTGTAATCTAACTTGATTTTTAATGATAGATTTATTCCAGCAACACATGCACAGATCTACTTCAGTTGAATTTTTCTGTCACTTCCTTTATCAGAGTCTGTTCTACACTGTCTCATCCCCAAGGCCTTTTTAGAATGTTTTTATTAACACTGTCTCCTGTTTGCCTCGGCTCGTTTCCGAGCACCAAGTCTAGAATGGCCTCTCCCCTCGTCGGCCTGTCAACGTACTGCGTTAGGAAACCCTCCTGAACACACCTTACAAAAACAGCTCCACTCAGATCTTCTGCTCGAAGGAGGTTCCAATCAATATTGGGAAAGTTAAAGTCACTTCTGATTTTGTATCTGATTCCCAGCATCCACAGTTCTTTTGGACCAAAAAAGTTTGACATTTCAGATCGAGACCCTTTTCTGAAGAAGAGTCTCAAACCGAAACGTCAAGCTTTCCTGCTCCTCTGATGCTGCTTGGCCTGCTGTATTCATCTAGCTTTACACCGTGTTATCCCAGATTCTCCAGCATCTGCAGTTCCTACTATCTCCACAGTTCTTTTGATTTTGTTTTGCAAATTAAAAACCTCTCCCCTATCCCACCAACAGTGGTTAACTATTCAGGGAAGAGGTAAGATACTATTGAAACTTAATTTACTGAGAATACAAACAGGAAGGACAAGCAGCTCATAGATGAGACAGTAACCTTATTTCGCAACCCCTGCTGATCCCCTGCAAAGTTCACTGGCTCAGAGTATCTACTCAGTAAATCTATCCTGCTTCTAAAGTTGTCATTTCTCTTCCCACAAGCAGTGTTGTGTCAGGAAAAGACAGCAGCCAAGGGAATTTCAGCGGTGAGTTTGTTCTGTGTGTTGTCCCAAGTATGCATTCACATCCTTTCATGTTTCTTAAACTTCAGTTCATTATTAGGCGAGGTGATGGCCTAATGCCTTTATCAGTGGACTGTTAAGCACAGGTCCAGACAATGCTCTGGGGACCTGAGTTTGAATCCCACTACAGCAGATGGCGAAGTTTGAATTCAATAGATTTCTGGAATTAAGAGTCTAATGATGATCATAAATCCATTGCCAATTGTTGGGGAAAACAACCCATCTGGCTCACGAATGTCCTTTAGGGAAGGAAGCTGCCATCCTTTCCTGGTCTGTCTTACATGTGACTCCAGACTCATAGCAATGTGGTTGACCCTTAACTGTCCCTCTGGGCAATTAGGGATGGGCAATAAATGCTGCCCAGCAGCGACACCCTCATCCTGAGAGCAAATAAACATTTTAAAAGTCTAAGTAATGCTGCAGCATGTCTAGCATATTGATGATACAAGAACATTCTGGAATCATTACATCTTATTTAATTGTAATGCTAGCTTGCTTAAATAATTAACTGGAGAGAATCAATTGTAATCAGTTGTGCAAATAATAAATGAGACATCAATCTCCATTACTCAGCTTCATTGTTGATGCATCTCAATTTAACCCTAACAGGCATTGCATAAAAATCTTGTAATCTAACTTGATTTTTAATGATAGATTTATTCCAGCAACACATGCACAGATCTACTTCAGTTGAATTTTTCTGTCACTTCCTTTATCAGAGTCTGTTCTACACTGTCCCATCCCCAAGGCCTTTTTAGAATGTTTTTATTAACACTGTCTCCTGTTTGCACACATATCGACAGGGATCCTACTGACTTTAGACTCTAAGGTGCAGAAGGATCACTCAATATAAAATTATAATCCTTCTTCTCGTTCTGGTCTGAAAATATCACTTAGCCCTCAGAATCTAAAAATCGAAGCTTCCCTTAACAATTACCAAGCATAGAGTAAATACAAATCAACTGCACAATATTCATAGAATGCTTACATAGTGGAAGCAGACCATTCAGCCCATTGAGCCCAAACTGGCCCTCCATAGAGCACCCTACCCAGACCTAGCCTGTCCCCGTCCCTGTGACCCTGCATTTCCCATGGCTGTCCCATCTAAACACCACAGCCACTTTACACTGAGCAATCCACCTGACCTGCACATCTTTGGACTATGGAAGGAAACTTGCACAGACGCACAGAGAATGTGCAACAGACGGTCACCCGAGTCTGGAATTGAACCCAGAACCCTGACACTATGAAGTTGTAGTACTAACCACTGGGACCCCATTGTTGTTGTGTCATGTCTCATGGCTAATATGCAATGCATATTTAAGGGACATGTTCATGATAAATCACTAGCATGTGGCCTGAGGGTATAAAGGTCTCAGACTCTGCCTTAATGCGAACCTCTTGAAGCATGAAATGCCAATTGCTTTTTGTAACAAAATAGCCTCCTAGGCTTATCTTCCTAGACACAATGTGGCTGCAATGTTTTTAAATGTTTGTAAATAACAGTGAGCTGCAATGAACGATTTTTCATTATTCATGTCTAGTTCTTATCTCAGAGGAAATAGCAGAAACATTGGCGGCCCAGGTGAAGTACCCTGTTGTTTATTACAATGCTGTTGCATAAAACCAGTCCCAAGGGATTTTCTCAGCATAGTAATGCATTTTAGTTCAAAGTCTGAATGTAGAGGGTGGATTGGTCACAAAAATGACCAGCATCTGTGGATTTATTGATGGTTCACAGTGTGCACTTTGCGCTGAAATTGGTGATGATGAAAATAGCAGGAAGCTGGATGGGGCTAGAATGGTGAATAAACTTCTGATTTGAAAGCCAATCATTTTGTGTCTAAGATCATGTTTCGGAAAAAAATTAAACAGCCTCCTCAATTTTGGGTGGTTCAGTATGACATACTGACTATACAGTAATGCTGTTCCTACAGTCCTACACTGAGGCCCCGCTATCAAACAGTCTGTCATAGCATCGGTGAAACACGGACCTATCCTGGACTTTATGTTAATCTTTTAAATTTACCCTTTCAGAACATATTTCCAGATATTTTCAGTTTGTGTGGAGCACTGTTGAATTCTAGACACTCCACAGTGGACAAACATCCTGAGGAAGGGTCACTGAACCCGAAACATTAACTCTGTTTTTTTCCTTCACGGATGCTGCCAGACCTACTGAGCCTCCCAGCAACTTTGTTTTTGTTCCTGATTTACAGCATCTGAAGTCCTTTTGGTTTGTATCCTGCCGACAATACTTGTCCCTGTTGAGGTAGAGTTTAATGAATGTAAAGATGAGCTTCTCAGGTTATCTGTGCTGTCTCAGTGAACTCTGCTACCACCCTCTCCATTCAGAGTTTGAACTAAAAATGCATTACTGTGCTGTCGCGTGTTAGATCCCTACAGCTTGGGCCATTTGCTCTGTAGCTTTACCACTCATGCGCAGTACTAAGCATAATTCATCAATTGCTACAACGTCTGATCTGAATTTTTATTTAGACCCAAAGAACATGATCACATTGGAATGATGGATCCTTGCCCAACTCATTTAGATGAAATTGTGCATTTGGTGGATTTCCTGCATCTTTCCAGGAGCCACAGGACCTGCTTGGTCCCATAGAACATAGAACATCGGCCCTCGATGTTGCACCGACCTGTGAACTAATCTAAGCCCATTCCCCTACACTATCCCATCATCATCCATCTGCTTATCCAAGGACTGTTTAAATGCCCCTAATGTGGCTGAGTTAACTAAATGTGGTAGAGGAATGGTTCTTTCCTTAAAGAAGGTGTGGTTTCTTGCACCATAGCAACTAAGTATGAGTAATGTTGATACGATAGACATTGTTACTGAAACCATGCAGGAAACTTCAATGCTCGGTCTTAATCCTTCAAGATTCAAAACTTTCTCTCTGCCCAATTCCATATGATATTATCTCAATGGTTGGTGCTTCATGCAATGCCCAACATTCCCCTTTCAGGCACCCACTCTCAAAAGCTTCCCAACAAGGGATTCAATCAAATTAAACTTCATTGCAAACCTGTACATTTCAGGTTACACTGATGAAATAGTAAATTAAATAAATATGAAATGTAATATTTATAAGCTGTGTTCATTATCAACGGCTGGAACTGCTGCATTAACAATAAATTTCAGACTATAAAGCACATTGTTATATTTATGGCCTGCCAATGAAATGGCAGCTTCGTGGTCATTAATAGGGAGGCAGTGTAATTTTCCCTGTATATTTGAGCGCTGCATTTCTTTGTGAAAATATGAACTGAAGCAAAGTTAGGGCCATCTGTAGTTGCACTCATACCCTTACTACAATCAATGCCAAGTCATATCTGCTGAATCATTGTTACTGAAGTTCAGGATATAAAATGTTGTCAGGAAATGAATAAACATACCAGCATCCCAGTACATGCTGAAGCCAGCAAAGGCAGGCCAGCTGTATTTCAGAATAGAGGTCACAAATATCTATGCTGTAGTTTCGTGTATTACATGCATGGTCCCATAATTTGCATTACTCCAGGGCCTGGTATTATTTCTTTGCACTCTCATCATCAGAAGAGGTGCATTAATGATAATTAAAGATATATTAAATATGCCTGAAAATCCAGATTGTACATTTGTTTATTGAGAATGGTAACGTTTACTCCTTCGCATAAATTTAAAACTCTACAGCATAAGTCACTGCACAGATTTACCACATATATCCATATTTTATACGTCCACATCATTTGACTTGTGGGACTATCTAACCATCCAGTGAGATTATCAAATGCTCAATATCATCTACCATGCTCTGTCAGAACAAAGAAATGACTCTGAACTTTACAATTTTCCTATCAATGACTTATCTCCATTTCAATTGCTTGTGTCACTTCCAGTCATACACCACTTCTTGTCCACAGCACAGTTGTCACCGTTTCCCAGAAGAAGAGAATCCCTTAGCTATCCTGCGGTCAGAACTTGCTACCTGTGCTTCCAAGAACTGCCACCATTATTGTAACATTTATTGGGACCAGTTACACAGCCTTTCTGCAAACTAACTTGAAAGCCTTTCTGAGAGATTAGCCTAAACTGCATCCAGGGACATAGAGGTTATGTGGATTAGCTATGGAAAATTTAGAGCCACAGGGATTGGGTGAGATGATCTTTGGAGGGCCAGTGGGGACTCAATGGGCCAAAGGGCCTGCTTCCACACTGTAGAGAGTTAATGACATCAGAGGGTGGATAATATGTCCTTATTCCTATTCTTACTTGTTTTGAGTGGGGGGCAGGGTGGGTCTTGTGTTAAGATCAGAGAAGTTTATCAATTGTTCCCTCTTCAAAGATGAAAGATGAAAGGCAGAAAGAACAAAGCCCTGATGATCTTAGAAGCTCAATCACTGAGCAAGAAATCAATAAGTTCCTGATAACTAATGATATCGAAGAACATGAATAATGCGGGGAAATGGCATTGAGGACATACATCAGCTATGATCTAGAAATGCAGGACAGGCTGGATGGGCGGAATGGCCTACTCCTATTCCTATTTTCCTACGATTACTCCCACGGTCCAGTTCTAGCCAGTATCACTAAGCCCATGGATACCTATATACCCCAAGCACCATCTCATCCAAAGAGCCTATTTTAGTGAGGTTGTTGACTTGTTCACCAAGCTGGTAGGTTGGTTTGCAGATGTTTCATCACCCTGCTAGGTAACATCATCAGGTTACACGAGCACTAACTAGCTACCAAGAGACTTGGCCAACTATCACTCATTTCCATACATTTGGACAAAGAAGGCCACCAATTCGACTTGGGTAACATAACCATCCTAGGGCAAGCCAATCAAAGACATGTACAGGATCTCCCAGATGTCTGGCACTCAATGTGGAGCTCCATATACCAATCATGACAAAGCAGAACCGGAAATGAGGCCACCCACCACATCAGACCACCAACTTTCCATCCAAAGTGCATTGATGATGTTATCTAGTATGGTGACGAAACATCTGCAAACCAACCCTAACAGCTCAGCAAACAACTCAACAACCTCAACCACAACCCAAGCTATAGGTCTTCTTGAAGGCTTTCAGCCTATTTCAATGCAACAGACTGATTAACATGTGAGTAGGTTGTCTGAGCCATAGAAACAAGTTGCTTAATTGTAAAAATTGTGAAGAATCCCAAAGGTAACTCTAAAACATGTTTCCAATGAAAAAGTGCTCAGTCTGAGGAGTGCAGCACTGCCCCGTGTTTGCTCGGTAAATAGTTCGCAACCGTACCTCAGTCTGGACAATAGGTCCATCTTCACAAGACAAGCCAACAGTGCACAGGATGCTTAGTTTAAAGGGACTTAAAGAATAATTTGGGAGACTCATTATGCATTGTTTATGCATTAATATGCATCAATGTAGTCACTCAAATCAAAGCCTGAGGCACGAGGCTTGAATTTCTTACCCAGAGATTGTGCTGTAACTTTGGCTGGTGATCAGTGATCTCTTATCCAATTCTGATAAAACAGCAGGCACACCTCCACCCCCACCATAGATGTTCAAGGTCACAGACATGTCCAAACTATTGCTGACAGTCATTCGAAGTCAACACATTAGATTTCAGTCCATAACAGGGACAAAAATATACGATCATGAGGCAGTTCAAACCGTAAAACTAAGATAACAAAGTGTGGGGCTGGATGAACACAGCAGGCCAAGCAGCATCTCAGGAGCACAAAAGCTGATGTTTCGGGCCTAGACCCTTCATCAGAGAGGGGGATGGGGAGAGGATTCTGAAATAAATAGGGAGAGAGGGGGAGGCGGAGAGAAAAGAAGATAGGTGGGGAGGAGAGTATAGATGGGGAGGTAGGGAGGGGATAGGTCAGTGCAGGGAAGGTGGACAGGTCAAGGTGCGGGATGAGGTGGTAGGTAGGAAATGGAGGTGCGGCTTGAGGTGGGAGGAAGGGATGGGTGAGAGGAAGAACAGGTTAGGGAAGCAGAGACAGGCTGGGCTGGTTTTGGGATGCAGTGGGGGGAGAGGACGAGTTAGGCTGGTTTAGGGATGCAGTAGGGGAAGGGGAGATTTTGAAACTGGTGAAGTCCACATTGATACCATATGGCTGCAGGGTTCCCAGGCGGAATATGAGTTGCTGTTCCTGCAACCTTCAGGTGGCATCATTGTGGCAGTGCAGGAGGCCCATGATGGACATGTCTGTCATCCAGAGGAGGCCCACTTGGTTGATTGGGAGCATGAGCAGAGACTGTGTCTGTGCTCCTAGAGGTTCAGAAGAAAGGAAGGAGGCCTCATCAAAACATGTAAGGCTCTTAAGGGGCTTGAAAATGTAGATGTGCAGAGGCAGAATTCCCTTGTGGGAGAGTCTAGCACCAGACAGCAGAATCTCAGAATAAGGAATCATACATTTAGAGCAAAGGAAAGGAGGAATTTCTTCTCTCAGGGAGTAATGAATCTGTGGAATTCTTTGCCTTAGAAGGCTGTTGAAAGTGGATTGTTAAGTATATTCAAGGTTGAGATAGACAGATCTTTTAATCAGGAAGGAATCAAGGGTTGTTAGGGAGAAGACAGGAAAGTGGAGTTGAGGATTATCAGATCAGCCATGACCCCCTTGAATGACAGGGCTGAGTCGACGGGCTGAATGGCCTATCTGCTCCAACATCTTCCGTGTCTTATGGGATTCCTAATTTTTTTTTGCAATTAATATTTCAAATTTTGTTTCAATAACCTAAAAACAAATTTTACAACCTACACTCTATATGAGATTGACATGCCAGAAGTTCTCATTGAAACTATTTGGAAATTATGGGAAAGCCATGTTTTCCATTGACCAGGAGCAGAGTAAGATCTTCCTCCAGAGCTAGATGGCATTACCTTTACATGCCCCACAGTGCCCAGACATGCTCCACAGTGTCCGGATGGCATTACCTTTACATGCCCCACAGTGCCCAGATGGCATTACCTTTACATGCCGCACAGTGTCCAGATGGCATTACCTTTACATGCCGCACAGTGCCTGGGTGGTATTACCTTTACACGCCCCAGCAGCTCCAAGGTGGTAGACAGCTGCCAGTACGTGCCAAATGGCCATTTGCTCTTGGGCTGTGAATTCCAGAGTCTCCATTGCTGCCCGTAGTTTGCTGAATGCCGACGATGCTCTCTGCCTCTCTTCTCCCTGAAACGTAAGAAAGTTAACATCGTTTTCATCATGGTTTGGAACCAGATACAGGGTAAAGAATGGTCCAGATTCTCCTCGTCAAACGTGAATAGACATGAATAATAGAATAGCACTTTTTTGTACAATCTCCACATTCATTGATTGCCATGTTTATATCCAGAAAGGAAATCAAGGGACAAAGGCAGCAAAGTGGAGATGAAGATTATCAGAACAGCCTTGACATCATTGAATGGTGCAGCAGACTTAATGGGCTGAATTGCCTACTTCTGCCCATTTGCCTTATGGCCTTCCACATGCCTATAATTGATAAATCCACCTACAGAGGAACAAGGAGCTCCTTTGCTTTAATGTGTTGAGTTATCATAAAAGACAAGATGAAAAATGTGTCACAAACAATGCCAAGTTCCATTTTGTAGTTGGGTCTCAAAGCCAATTGGACTGCAGCTGAAGAGCCGAGGCACACAGAGCAGCACTAATGTTTGAACAAGGGAATGAATGATGAAATAAATCAAGGAGGAACTAAGGGTTTGATCTGCCTTTACTGATACAAACTCTTTGTTGATCAGCCCTCCTGGGTGAGGCTGCCATGAGGTTTGGGACCCACGTTGCTGTACTTCACCAGGGAGAGACTGTTCCTTTCGAATGTATCATCTTCCACTCTCAGTGTGCTACATCCAAGTGTCTCCCTTACCCAAGAATGACTTTTGTCCGACTCTCAGAAACTCATTTATTTACAGAATATTCTTATTCAATGCACTGGCAATGCGGAGATAACAAGGTGTAGAGCTGGATGAACACAGCAGGCCAAGCAGCATCAGGGGAGCAGGAAGGCTGATGTTTTGGGTCTAGACCCTTCTTTTAGGCCACCAGTACGCCACCCAGAAAGGATGCCTAGCCTGATCCCTGAGGCTGAAAGTAGACTTGCAACCACAAGACATTGGGTTCCCTCTGGGCTTAGCACCTGGGCTGCAGCAAGCACAGACAGTGGGTTCCTGCATTTGTTGTTATCTTGCTTAAGGGTTCCACCCTCACCGAGACCCATCACGCTCATCATTATGAAAGTCGAGGATGTTAAAAATTCAGTTGGCCCAATGAAACTCATTTTGCTGCTTTTTTTAAAAATCATATTTGCCTGTAAATTGCCTGCACAACGTTAATTCAGCCAACATAATGAGTGTAGATTCAGTAGCATTCAAGAAACAATCCAGGGCAAAGCAACCCCATGTACAACCCCAAAGCAGTCCATCAAACACCTCTAACATCCCTCCCTCTACTACTGCTGCACAGCATTTCCCCGTCTCTTAGCTGCACTCTTGCAACCCTTCTTCAACAGCACTCTCCAAACTTACAACACTACCCCTGCAAGGACAAGGGCAGAAGATATGTGGGAACACCATACCCTGCAGGCTCCTCTCCCAGCCATTCACCATCCTGTGTGGAAAATACATCACTGTTCCTTCACCGTCACTGCACCGACATCCTAGAATTCTCTCCCTCACAGCATCGTGGGTGTAATGGACAGCCCAGTAGATGTAGCAGGTAAACAAGGTGGCTCGGTACCACTTTCCCCTGAGTAACTAGGGACAGGCAGGTCTCTACATAAATACTGGCCTTGCCAATGACTACAAGCTGTTCAAAGAGACACCAGTCAGGGATGGGCAATCAGGGGGCGTTTTGCCAGTGGTGAACATAACGCGTGAAAGATTAAAACAAATGTCAAGACACATCAACGCTGACAATATTATAGGATGAATACATCATTTCTCCCTCAATGAATTAGACAAACATCTCCCACAAATTCCTTTTGAATATCTTCAATGAATATTTGGAATGGGTCACCATGAGGATCATTTGAAATGTGCCCATCTAAAGTATTCATAAGAGATGAAAGTTAAAAGCACAAGAATAAAATAAGTAGGAACTTCTGGTCTTGAAATGCCTTCCTGTGTGCCTGGAAGGTTTCCTGACTGTGTCCCTTACTTCATGCTGCCTGGTACCAGTGTTCCATACCTCTGCCTGAGCCGTTACACAGCCGCTGGTACAAGTCTATCAAAGGCATCAGAAAAGCCCACCTTCCGCTGCTCCCCCTGAGCCACAAAGCAGCCCTTGGCTTCACTTACCTTTGCCAACGGTAAAATTCCAAATATATGGCTGTCTGCCATTTGGTGCAAATGTAGCTCAGTCCTGTTAAAAAAAACACAATGCACAATCATTGATGGGATTACTGCCCACAGAACCAGGGCATCAATGCCAGTCTTCCTGCCACACCAGTAGGTCCATCCAATGAATGATAAGCTCACTCAGTCACTTGGTTGCCCAACTTCATTTGCATCTACCAGAGTAGATCTTCCATCTACTGGTGCAGGAGGTGGAAGAGCATTAACAACAACCAGCATTTAATTACCGTCTCCAACATTGTAAAGCACATTTGCAATTTGTTGCGCAGGAGCATTACGGAGCATTATTTTCTCCCAAATCACATGAAGTGACCTTAGGGCAGGTGTCACAAAGTCATGGAATAGTTATGATGCAGACAGAGACCATTTGGCCCGTCTTCAAAAGGATATCACTACCCAGGGCCAATCTCCTGCTTTCTCCTGGACACTATTTCTATCCGAACAACCATCCAATGTCCACTTGAATGTGCTAGTTGAATCTCCCTCCCCCACACTTCCAGGCAGTGCATTCCAAACCCTAACTTTACACTGTGCGAAAAACAATTTTTTCTCATGTCACCCTGACTTTGTTCCTACATCACATCAAGTCTGTGCCCCAGTGCCCTTGTTCCTTTTACCAGCAGGAACAGCTTCTCCCTATCTGCTCTCTTCAGTCCTCACATAATGTTGAAAAACCTGTCGAGGTGATAGGAATATCTTTGGGGAAGAAAGAGAGGTGGAGATGTTTAGGAAGGGAAGCTCATGCAGCAGTAGGCATGGCTGCCGGTGGTGGAGTAAAAGGCCAGAGATCACCCAGAGTTGTTGGGCTGGAAGAGATTACGAAGATGTGGAGGGGTGAGGCCAGACAGGGACTTGAAAATGAGAATAGGAATTTTAAAATCCAGGCATGGATTGACCAGAATCCAACATAAATGAAAGACTAGAGATAACAGGAACTGCAGATGCTGGAGAATCCGAGGATACAAGGTGTAGAGCTGGGTGAACACAGCAGGCCAAGCAGCATCATAGGAGCAGGAAAGATACTGCTTGGCCTGCTGTGTTCATCCAGCTCTACACCTTGTTATCTATAAATGAATGACTGCAAGGAATGACAGGTGAATTGGATCTGGTGTGAAACAACAACAGGCAGTAGAGTATATGATGGCCTCAAGCCAAGTGGCAAGGTGGATCACCTCATAGGGTAGGAGAGTGAACAACAGTTCTGGAATCACAGAAAGGTCAGCTGGCTGATCACTTTCCAGAAAGATATTACTGTGCCAGCTGGATTTTTATAACCAACCAATTCTTTGGTGACCGCCCTCAAACTATTCTAATGCTTTATTTCAGATCGACTGAATCCAAGCTGGGAATTCAACTCATATTTGCAGAGTCTTTATGCCTAATCTTGCAGCATATTTGCTTTGTATTATGTCTGGGAGCCTGAAAGTTCCTTTCAAGCCAGGATGCCATCGCAACTTGGAACCATATAAGCATTCCTTTACTGTTTCATCTCAGAACTCCCTCTTCGAGATGGAAAGAAATTATTGGAAGTGAACGTACTGAAGTAACCAAATGCCATTCACAATTCTCTTCTGGTTTCTTACAGCTCAAACTGTGCCACATTTCCAGAGAGCAGCTGACCAGCACCTCTTCATGGATGGTTAAAGATGGGCTATCATTGCTGACCTTCCCATACACATAGAGCCCTTGAACAGACATACAAAGGGAGCTTGTTGGGGGAGGAATGTGACACAATGGGCTCCAGGCTCTAGAATAGTCAAATCAACAGGTAATGGGGCATTATATGAGGGTTACAGCAGCTGATGAGCTGGCACAGGACGGCGCTGGGTGGCATTACAGGTGTGGCTCTTAGTGACTTACAACTAAGTGGTGGGTAGCCTCTAATGGATTCAAAAACATTATGAAAGTTATGACTTGGCCTCAGACATAAGCAAGGAGACGAAATATTGCACCTTGAATCATTTGGGGGTAGGGGCAACTGTTGAGAGAGGGAAGGGCTGTGATCCACACGGTGGGACCTGGGTGTGGGACATGGGCACTAGGAGTGACACCAAACATCTCCATTAGGAACTGACAACAGGGGCAACATATAGAAGGGATTCGGTCACAACATCGTGTGTGTGTGTGTGTGTGTGTGTGTGTGTGTGTGTGTGTGTGTGTGTGTGTGTGTGTGTGTGTGTGTGTGTGTGTGTGTGTGTGTGTGTGTGTGTGTGTGTGTTTAAACAAAGAGTCATGTTTCAAAATACTTTTGATCGGTGTGTGATTAAATAAAGAGAAAGATATAGAAATAATTGCGGTTGTAAGCATAACACCAACACAAAGCAGCAAGTCTGCATCTCAGCCTGTTGTATTCCTCAATCAAGTTCATCGCAAGAATTGTAGTTTTTATTTCAGACAGAGCTGCCTCATACTGCCACCTCATGGTCTATCCAATCCTGTCTCTCCATTTTAGAATATCAGCAATATCTATGGCTCAATCTCAATTTTACTCTCAAAATACAAATAAATATGAACCAACAAATGACTGCAGTGGAAACACAACTGAAGATTTTAATAAATTGGTGTTGCTCCTTTTCTGACCCGAGGAACTCCCGAAGTGTTTTATACTCATCGGTGTTGTCATTAAGGAGATATTGTATCTGAGGGGATGGATATGAAAGGGTTCATCTGTGGGTCAAACTGAAGTTCTGCCCATTCTCTGGTAAAAGGAGCATTAGGCTTTAGGCAGTTGAATCACAGAATTCCTACAGTGTGGAAACAGGCCATTCGACCCAACAAGTCCACACCGCCCCTCTGAAGAACATCCCACCCAGACCCATTCCCCTGCCCCTGCATTTCCCATGTCTAACCCACCTAATCTAAACATTCCTGGGCACTGTGAGTAATTTAGCATGGCCAATCCATCCTAACCTGCACATCTTTGGGCTCTGGGAGGAAACCAGAGCACCCAGAGGAAACCCACACAGGCATGGGGAGAATGTGCAAACTCCACACAGTTACCCGAGGGTGGATTCGAACCCGGGTCCCTGGTTCTGTGAGGCAGCAGTGTGAGGCAGCTAACCACTAAGCCACCATGCCATCCCTCAACAAGCTGCATCAGAGATAATGTTTTTTCTAGCTGGTTGCCTGAGATGGAGACAGAGAGGTCCAGGAAGGTGAGGGATGTGTTGGAGATGGCCCAGGTGAACTTGAGGTTAGGGTGGAAGGTGTTGGTGAAGTGGATGAACTGCTCGAGCTCCTCTTGGGAGCACGAGGCAGCGCCAATACAGTCATCAATGTAACAGAGGAAGAGGTGGGGTTTAGGGCCAGCATAGGTACGGAAGAGGGACTGTTCCATTAAAAAAAGTCTGGTAGTTTGGCCGAGTGGTCAAAGGCGCTGCATTAAAAGGATGAAGGGTCTAGACCCAAAACATCAGCTTTTGTGCTCCTAAGATGTTACTTGGCCTGCTGTGTTCATCCAGCTCTGCACTTTGTTACCTCAAGAAGCTATGTTTGGAGCAGGTAGCTGTGGAATAGCAAGGAGATAAATGTTGAGTCTCGATCTCTGTTTAGCAATGAGCAATCTGCCTGAGAGTTAGTGTAACACATACACAGTTACTGAGCTGTCATTAAACTGACCTCATACATAAGATAACAGCCGCTTCTACAGAGACTTATCATGGTCCATCCTCTACCACAGACTACTGAACAGCAACCTTGCTGTGTTGCAGAAGGAGGCCATTTGGCCCATTGTATCTGTACTGAATGGAAGATTTGTGATTGGTTCTGAAGCCTCACAGCAGAATAAAACAAGAAACCCAGAAGCCAATTTGCGCACAGGCTTCCTGTACCTTCAGATTGTAATGCTTGGTTCTAGACTCCCTAACCACCCTTTTTCACTTAGTCTGTCAAGATGTGTTAGAATCCTATACATTTCAGTCAAATAATCTCTCCTCATCTTTCCAAACTGTAGTGATTATGGGCCCGATCGAATCAATCTCTCCTCATAAGACAGTCCTGCCATCCCCAGTGTCAGCCTAGTGAACTGTCTCTCTACGGCAAGCATGTAACCCTCTCAGGCAGGGAGACCAAAACTGCGCACAGTTCTGCAGGTGTGGTCTCCCCAAGGCCCTGTATAGCTGCAGTAAGACAGCCCTAGTCCTGAACTCAGATCTTCTCATATCTCAGTAAGGGTCAGTATACCATTTGCCTTCTTGAAAGCAATGATGCTTGCTCATGTCTTTCCTGTTGGGCTGCCAGTTTTTGACAATCTAAGTGGTGCACGACCATAGCTATATAGACATGGTGATACCTGTATTAACATGGTGATACCTGTATAGACATGGTGATACCTGTATTAACATGGTGATACCTGTATAGACATGGTGATACCTGTATTAACATGGTGATACCTGTATTAACATGGTGATACCTGTATAGACATGGTGATACCTGTATTAACATGGTGATACCTGTATAGACATGGTGATACCTGTATAGACATGGTGATACCTGTATTAACATGGTGATACCTGTATAGACATGGTGATACCTGTATTAACATGGTGATACCTGTATTAACATGGTGATACCTGTATAGACATGGTGATACCTGTATTAACATGGTGATACCTGTATAGACATGGTGATACCTGTATTAACATGGTGATACCTGTATAGACATGGTGATACCTGTATTAACATGGTGATAGCTATATAGACATGGTGATACCTGTATTAACATGGTGATACCTGTATAGACATGGTGATACCTGTATTAACATGGTGATACCTGTATAGACATGGTGATACCTGTATAGACATGGTGATACCTGTATTAACACGGTGATACCTGTATAGACATGGTGATACCTGTATAGACATGGTGATACCTGTATTAACATGGTGATACCTGTATTAACATGGTGATAGCTATATAGACATGGTGATACCTGTATAGACATGGTGATACCTGTATTAACATGGTGATACCTGTATAGACATGGTGATACCTGTATAGACATGGTGATACCTGTATTAACATGGTGATACCTGTATAGACATGGTGATACCTGTATAGACATGGTGATACCTGTATTAACATGGTGATACCTGTATAGACATGGTGATACCTGTATTAACATGGTGATACCTGTATAGACATGGTGATACCTGTATTAACATGGTGATAGCTATATAGACATGGTGATACCTGTATAAACATGGTGATACCTGTATAGACATGGTGATACCTGTATTAACATGGTGATACCTGTATAGACATGGTGATACCTGTATTAACATGGTGATAGCTATATAGTCATGGTGATACCTGTATAAACATGGTGATACCTGTATAGACATGGTGATACCTGTATTAACATGGTGATAGCTATATAGACATGGTGATACCTGTATTAACATGGTGATACCTGTATAGACATGGTGATACCTGTATTAACATGGTGATAGCTATATAGACATGGTGATACCTGTATTAACATGGTGATAGCTATATAGACATGGTGATACCTGTATTAACATGGTGATACCTGTATAGACATGGTGATACCTGTATTAACATGGTGATACCTGTATAGACATGGTGATACCTGTATTAACATGGTGATAGCTATATAGACATGGTGATACCTGTATTAACATGGTGATACCTGTATAGACATGGTGATACCTGTATTAACATGGTGATACCTGTATTAACATGGTGATAGCTATATAGACATGGTGATACCTGTATTAACATGGTGATAGCTATATAAACATGGTGATACCTGTATTAACATGGTGATAGCTATATAGACATGGTGATACCTGTATAAACACGGTGATAGCTGTATAGACATGGTGATACCTGTATTAACATGGTGATAGCTGTATAGACATGGTGATACCTGTATAAACACGGTGATAGCTGTATAGACATGGTGATACCTGTATTAACATGGTGATAGCTATATAGACATGGTGATACCTGTATAAACATGGTGATACCTGTATTAACATGGTGATAGCTATATAGACATGGTGATACCTGTATTAACATGGTGATAGCTCTATAGACATGGTGATACCTGTATTAACATGGTGATAGCTGTATAGACATGGTGATACCTGTATTAACATGGTGATAGCTATATAGACATGGTGATACCTGTATAAACATGGTGATTGCTATATAGACATGGTGATACCTGTATAAACACGGTGATAGCTGTATAGACATGGTGATACCTGTATTAACATGGTGATAGCTATATAAACATGGTGATACCTGTATTAACATGGTGATAGCTATATAGACATGGTGATACCTGTATTAACATGGTGATAGCTCTATAGACATGGTGATACCTGTATAAACATGGTGATAGCTATATAGACATGGTGATACCTGTATAGACATGGTGATACCTGTATTAACATGGTGATAGCTATATAGACATGGTGATACCTGTATAGACATGGTGATACCTGTATAAACATGGTGATACCTGTATAGACATGGTGATACCTGTATTAACATGGTGATAGCTATATAGACATGGTGATACCTGTATAAACATGGTGATAGCTGTATAGACATGGTGATACCTGTATAAACACGGTGATACCTGCATAGACAAGTGCATACTGGTATAGATACAGACATGCCTGTATGAACAGGGCGATAAATGTACAAACATGGCGAGAGCTGTATAAACATGGCCATACCTGCACAAATATGGCCATTCTGATAAAAGAAAGACCATATCTGTATAGCCAGAAGGCCATACCCATAAATATGGCCATGTTGTATAAACCAATACTTAATACATTCATTTACAGGAATTTCTTCTGGGGAGATATGTCCCATCACAGTGGCAGCAGTAACTACAGGAAAATTCTTCACAGGGTACAAGGTGCACCTCTGTCAAGATACATCAGTCATGAACCACGTCCTCATTCAGAACTGTTACTGCCTGTCACTGTTACTGTCCATACACCTACTGTTACTGTCTGTTACTGTTACTGTCCATACACCTACTGTTACTGTCTGTACATCTACTGTTACTGTCCGTACACCTACTGTTACTGTCTGTACATCTACTGTTACTGTCCATACACCTACTGTTACTGCCTGTCACTGTTACTGTCCATACACCTACTGTTACTGCCTGTCACTGTTACTGTCCATACACCTACTGTTACTGTCTGTTACTGTTACTGTCCATACACCTACTGTTACTGTCTGTACATCTACTGTTACTGTCCGTACACCTACTGTTACTGTCTGTACATCTACTGTTACTGTCCATACACCTACTGTTACTGCCTGTCACTGTTACTGTCCATACACCTACTGTTACTGTCTGTTACTGTTACTGTCCGTACACCTACTGTTACTGTCTGTTACTGTTACTGTCCGCACATCTACTGTTACTGTCCATACACCTACTGTTACTATCCATACACCTCATGTTACTGTCCGTACACCTACTGTTACTGTCCATACAACTCTTGTTACTGTCCATACGCCTACTGTTACTGTCTGTACATCTACTGTTACTGCCCGTACACCTACTGTTACTGTCCATACATCTACTGCTCCTGTCTGTTACTGTTACTGTCCGTACATCTACTGATACTGTCCATACACCTACTGTTACTCTCCATACACCTACTGTTACTGTCTGTTACTGTTACTGTCCATACACCTACTGCTCCTGTCTGTTACTGTTACTGTCCGTACATCTACTGTTACTGTCCGTACACCTACTGTTACTGTCCATACACCTCATGTTACTGTCCGTACATCTACTGTTACTGTCCATACACCTACTGTTACTATCCATACACCTCATGTTACTGTCCGTACATCTACTGTTACTGTCCGTACACCTACTGTTACTGTCCATACACCTACTGTTACTGTCCATACATCTACTGTTACTGTCTGTTACTGTTACTGTCCGTACAACTACTGCTACTGTCTGTTACTGTTACTGCCCGTACATCTACTGTTACTGTCCATACACCTCATGTTACTGTCCGTACATCTACTGTTACTGTCCGTACACCTACTGTTACTGTCCATACACCTCATGTTACTGTCCGTACATCTACTGTTACTGTCCGTACACCTACTGTTACTGTCCATACACCTCATGTTACTGTCCGTACATCTACTGTTACTGTCCGTACACCTACTGTTACTGTCCATACACCTCATGTTACTGTCCGTACATCTACTGTTACTGTCCGTACACCTACTGTTACTGTCCATACACCTCATGTTACTGTCCGTACATCTACTGTTACTGTCCGTACACCTACTGTTACTATCCATACACCTCATGTTACTGTCCGTACATCTACTGTTACTGTCCGTACACCTACTGTTACTGTCCATACACCTACTGTTACTGTCCATACATCTACTGTTACTGTCTGTTACTGTTACTGTCCATACACCTACTGCTCATGTCTGTTACTGTTACTGCCCGTACATCTACTGTTACTGCCCGTACACCTACTGTTACTATCCATACACCTCATGTTACTGTCCGTACATCTACTGTTACTATTCATACACTTCATGTTACTGTCCGTACACCTACTGTTACTGTCCGTACACCTACTGTTACTCTCCGTACACCTCCTGTTACTGTCTGTTACTGTTACTGTCCATACGCCTACTGCTCCTGTCTGTTACTGTTACTGTCCGTACATCTACTGTTACTGTCTGTTACTGTTACTGTCCATACACCTACTGTTATTGTCTGTACACCTACTGTTAGTCTCCGTACACCTCCTGTTACTGTCCATACACCTACTGTTACTGCCTGTTACTGTTACTGTCCATACATCTACTGTTACTGTCCGTACACCTACTGTTACTCTCCGTACACCACCTGTTGCTGTCCATACACCTATTGTTACTGCCTGTTACTGTTACTGTCCATACATCTACTGTTACTGTCTGTACACCTACCGTTACTGCCTGGTACTGTTACTGTCCATACACCTACTGTTACTGTCTGTTACTGTTACTGTCCATACACCTACTGTTACTGTCTGTACACCTACTGTTACTGTCTGTTACTGTTACTGTCCATACACCTACTGTTATTGTCTGTACACCTACTGTTAGTCTCCGTACACCTCCTGTTACTGTCCATACACCTACTGTTACTGTCTGTACACCTACTGTTACTGTCTGTTACTGTTACTTTCCATACACCTACTGTTACTGTCCGTACACCTACTGTTACTCTCCGTACACCTCCTGTTACTGTCCATACACCTACTGTTACTGCCTGTTACTGTTACTGTCCATACATCTACTGTTACTGTCCATACATCTACTGTTACTGTCCGTACACCTACCGTTACTGCCTGGTACTGTTACTGTCCATACACCTACTGTTACTGTCTGTTACTGTTACTGTCCATACACCTACTGTTACTGTCTGTTACTGTTACTGTCTGTACACCTACTGTTACTGTCTGTAACTGTTACTGTCCGTACACCTACTGTTACTGTCCGTACACCTACTGTCACTGTTACTGTCTGTACACCTAATGTTACTGTCCGTACACCTACTGTCACTGTTACTGTCTGTACACCTAATGTTACTGTCCGTACACCTGCTGTTACTGTCCGTACATCTACTGCTACTGCCCGTCCACCTACTGTTACCTACCGTGCACCTACTGTTACTATCCGTACACCTACTGTTACTGTCCATGTACCTACTGTTACTATCCGTACATCTACTGTTACTACCCGTACACCTACTATTACTGTCTGTGCACTCACAACATGAGAAAAGCATCAAAATATCCTAACTGTTTCAGACTCTCTGAAGTGGGGTTGAGAGAGCAGGCCAAATGAATTCTGTATAAACTCTAGAGCCAAGCTCACAATCTACCTGAGAGATCGATCCAAGCCAGCCAGCATCTGGTAGAAGACATTAAATGATCCCACATCATTTGGTTGCTGTGGTACATGAATTCGCTCCAGTAACATTGTCTGAAAAAGTAAATTTCAATAAAATTGAAAAATTGAGAATATGCATGTATGTTTCTGCGCCTGTGTGTGCTGGTGAGTGCATGAGAGTTCGTTTATTTGTGTGTGCACGTGATCTGGGGGCAAGTGCAAGTACTGGGGAGCCTATGCGAGTACTGGGGGCTAGCACGAGTACTGGGGAGCCTGTGCGAGCACTGGGGGCTAGCACGAGTACTGGGGGGCATGTGCGAGCACTGGCGGCTAGCACGAGTACTGGGGGGCATGTGCGAGCACTGGCGGCTAGCACGAGTACTGGGGGGCATGTGCGAGCACTGGGGGCTAGCACGAGTACTGGGGGGCATGTGCGAGTACTAGGGGCTAGCACGAGTACTGGGGAGACTGTGCGAGCACTGGCGGCTAGCATGAGTACTGGGGGGCATGTGCGAGCACTGGGGGCTAGCACGAGTACTGGGGGGCATGTGCGAGCACTGGGGGCTAGCACGAGTACTGGGGGGCATGTGTGAGCACGGGGGGCTAGCACGAGTACTGGGGGGCATGTGCGAGTACTGGGGGCAAGTGCGAGCACTGGGGAGCGTGTGCGATTACTGGGGGCAAATGCGAGTCCTGGGGAGCGTGTGCGAGTACTGAGGGTGAGTGCGAGTACTGGGGGTGAGTGCGAGTACTGGGGGTGAGTGCGAGAGTCTCCTGGGCAGACTGGCCTGTACTTTCCCTGAGTTGAGGCTCTTAAGTGGATAATTAATGAACACCAAAGCCCCATATCTTGTCTGGCCTCCATTCCCAGGCTGGTGGGATGGGTCTGGAAGCAGGAAGGATACCTGGACAGTGACTCTCTTTTGGTCTTGAGTGAGAATAATGATGTGGGCTATCAATGACCTTCTTTCGACCCCTGCACCCTCTCTTCCCCCACTTCCTGATGGTTGTTCTCTCACCTCCAGACTCTCCATCAATTCTCACCAACTCCTCTACTCCACATCCCCACTGGAAGACCACTCATACTGACTGGGCCCTGGACCCTGGGAAATAGACAATGGACACTGCTTGCAGTTCCAGACCTGACCACTACTGCCTGTGGCGATGTTGGGGCTACTCAGCTACAGGCCATTCTGATTGGCAATAACTCTCTGTGGTAGGATGTCCTCCCAATGGATGGACAGTAATCCAATATGCAGCCAATTAATGCTCCTTGGTGGTAAGGGCCACTTGACTAATCTTGCCCTGAGCACATACTCCATCTCAACAAGTAAGGTATTGATTAGAGTGCTGCACTGTTCGAGAACCTGTAAGTAGGGCATTAAACCACAATTGTGCGTTTTTTTAAAGAAGAATGTTTAAAGAATGATAAGGGTAAACACCAATACTCATAAACACATCTGTACTTACCCCACACATCACACTCACACACATCACACTCACACACGCACACACATATACCTACATTCACACCAATACTCATTTGTCAATGTGACGCTACTGTTTAAAAAAGGAAGTCGACAAAAAGCAGGTAACTATAGGCCAGTTAGCTTAGCTTCGGTAGTGGGGAAAATGCTTGAATCTATCATTAAGGAAGAAATAACAAGATATCTGGCTATAAATTGACCCATTGGGAACACCGGGTTCATGAAGGGTAGGTCATGTTTAACTAATTTGGTGGAATTCTTTGAGGACATTACTTGCATGGTGGACAATGGGAAACCTGTGGATGTGGTGTATCTGGATTTCCAGAAGGCATTGACAAGGTGCCACACCAAAGGCTGCTACATAAGATAAAGTTGCATGGTATTACAGGTAATGCATTGGCATGGAAAGAGGATTGGTTGACCAGTAGAAAGCAAAGAGTAGGTGTAAATGGGTGTTTTTCTGGTTGGCAGCCAGTGGCTAGTGGTGTGCCTCAGGGATTAGTGTTGGGACCTCAATTTTTTACAATTTACATAGATGATTTGGAGTTGGGGACTAAGTGTGGTGTGTCAAAATTTACAGATGACACTAAGGCGAGTGGTAGAGCAAAGTGTGCAGCAGACACCGAATGTCTGCAGAGGGATATAGATTGTCTAAGTGAGTGGGCAAAGGTCTGGCAGATGGAGTACAATGTTGATAAGTATGAGGCCATCCATTTTGGTAGGAATAACAGCAAAATAGACTATGTTTTAAATGGTAAAAAATTGCAGGACGCTGCTGTGCAGGGAGACTTGGGTGTCCTTGTGCATGAATTGCTGAAAGTAGGATTGCAGATACAGCAGGTAATTAAAAAGGCAAATGGAATTTTGTCTGTCATTGCTAGAGGGATGGAGTTTAAAAACAGGGAGGCTATGATGCAGCTGTATAGGGTCCTGGTGAGGCCACATCTGGAGCCTCGAAATAAAGGGAAGCAGAAATAGGACTGAGGGCAGGAGGAACTTCTTCACCCGAAAGATTGTGAATCTGTGAAATTCACTGTCCAGTGAAGCAGTTGAAGCTACCTCGCTGAATGTGTTTAAGGCAAGGCTAGATAAATATTTGAACAGTAAAGGAATTAAGGGTTATGGTGATTGGGCGGGTAAGTGGAGCTGAGTCTCAAAAAGATCAACCATGATCTTATTAAATGGCGGGGCAGGCTCAAGGGGCCGGATGGCCTACTCCTCCTCCTAGTTCTTATGTTCCTATAAATACATCTGTACTTAGACCACACATCACACTCACACACACGCACACATCACACTCACACACATACACAAACTCACACACACCAGTATTCAAACACACAATAACACACACACATTCTCAATATAGACATACATGTGCACATGCACACACACGCACACACACACACACACACACACACACGCATCAATACTGTCACACAAATCAACATACACCCCAATACTCTCTCACACACTCCCCAATAGTCACACACATGCGTTCACACACACACTCTCCAATACTCTCACACATTGGCATACACCATGACATGCATACACACTATTAAACACACATTATTAAATGCATACACTATTACACAAACACACTATTACATGCGCACACACTAATACACGCACACACACTATTACACGCACACATATTCCAATATTCACACACGCTGCAACACTCTCACACACTGCAGTACTCGCTCTCGTCCTCAGTACTTGCACGTGCCCACAGTACTCGCACACGCCCCCAGCACTCGCACATGCCCCCAGTACTCGCACACGCCCCCAGCACTCGCACACGCCCCCAGCACTCGCACACGCCCCCAACACTCGCACATGCCCCCAGTACTCGCACACGCCCCCAGTACTTGCACATGCCCCCAACGCTCGCACACGCCCCCAGTACTCGCACACGCCCCCAGCACTCGCACACGCCCCCAGCACTCGCACACGCCCCCAACACTCGCACATGCCCCCAGTACTCGCACACGCCCCCAGTACTTGCACATGCCCCCAACGCTCGCACACGCCCCCAGTACTCGCACACGCCCCCAGTACTCGCACACGCCCCCACTACTTGCACACGCCCCCAGTACTCGCACACGCCCCCAGTACTCGCACACGCCCCCACTACTTGCACACGCCCCCAGTACTCGCACATGCCCACAGTACTCGCACATGCCCCCAACACTCGCACATGCCCCCAATGCTCGCACATGCCCACAGTACTCGCACATGCCCCCAGTACTCGCACATGCCCCCAGTACTCGCACATGCCCACAGTACTCGCACATGCCCCCAGTACTCATGCTCACCCCCAGTGCTTGCACTCGCCCTCAGTACTCATGCTCACCCCCTGTACTCACGCTTATCCCCACTACTCACACTCGCCCCCCAGTACTCGTGCTCGCCCCCTGTACTCGCACATGCCCCCAGTACTCGCACACACTCCAACACTCGCACTCGACCCCAGTTTTTGCACTCGCCCCCAGTACTTGCATTACCCCCCAGTACTCGCGCTTGCCCCCAGTACTCGCACACACCCTCAGTACTCGCACATGCCCTCAGTAATCGCACACACTGCAACACTCACACACGCCCCAGTATTTGCACAGGTATTCGCACATGCCCCCAGTACTCGCACACACCCCCATACTTGCACATGCTCCCAGTACTCACGCTCACCCGCAGTACTCGCACTCGTCTCCCAGTACTCGCACACACCCCAGTACTTGCACTCACCCCCAATACTTGCACAAGCTCCAACAGTCATACACGCCCCAGTGCCTGCACATGCTCCAATACTCGCACTGGCCCCCAGTACTTGCACTTCCCCCCAGTACTCGCACATGCCCCCAGTACTTGCACATGCCCCCAGTACTCGCACTCACCCCCAGTACTCGCACACGCCGCCCAGTATTCGCACACGCCCCACTACTCATACTGACTGGCCCCCAGTATTCGCACACGCCCCACCACTCATACTGACTGGGCCCTGGACCCTGGGAAATAGACAATGGACACTGCTTGCAGTTCCAGACCTGACCACTACTGCCTGTGGCGATGTTGGGGCTACTCAGCTACAGGCCATTCTGATTGGCAATAACTCTCTGTGGTAGGATGTCCTCCCAATAATGTCCCTGTCTCTGCAGCCTGAGGCCTGGGTTCAAGTCAAGTGCAATAACATCCCTGGACAGGTTGATTAGGGGATAAAAAAAACAGCCAGGCTGACTCCAACCTTCCTGCGAAGAAACTGCAGGACTGCCAGGTAAAGGGTGGGAAAGCCATCCGGGGAATTTCAGGGGATCGCCCCCTACCTGCCTCCTAGTAAACCCACCTTTGGGGTGGTTGCAGAAAGTTGAATCAATACTAACCAGACCAAACTGAACTGGGCAAATGCACAAGGACAGAGCAGGGACGATGCTGAGCAAAGTATGGAGATACCAGCCCAATGGATGAATGTGTAACAACAGGACACAATGAGGCCATTCAAAACAGACTCTGCACTCGTTTGTTCTAAAATCAGCTCGATGCCTCTGAATATGAAGAAGAGATCTCATCGCAATAAATAATTCTGTCTGTACTCTCACGTCTACTGCTATATGGAGACAGTAAGTGGGGGCTGTTCCACAACTTCAGTGCAATCCCACTGCGAATGATTGAGATATCCATGGCTCAAATAAAACCCGGTGAATCCATTTCTGGCTGGGGAGGAGGGCAAGGGAAGAGAAGCAGCAATTTGCTATCTGAGAAGCAGCTTTGTAGAATTCCATTCCATGGTTTGCAGCGTGCCAGCGTTATATGCAGTCAGGAGAGAAGTATTAGCCAGGAATAGGGATGATGGCATCATAAACACCACCCTCAAGGACCATTAGGGATGGACAATAAATCTTTCTCGCAATGTTGACACCTTGCAAATAATCACGCTGAGAGAAAAAAATTGTACGGCATTTTTTGTATATTTTGGCCTTGCTGTAATGTAAGGCCTTTCATTATCTTTTCACAGGATCTTTGATTAATACTTATTTTTAAATGTTGTGACATGGACAAATATCTTAAGCTTAAAATCTGGAAGATGGAGGTGCAAAGCGAGAAGGATTCTGCTGGCAGTCATCACTGCCAGGCACGAGAGGACAGTCTAAAACAGGAGAATTACACAGGCACAGGCACAGACACATACACACACACAGGCACAGGCACACACAGACACACACACAGACACAGACACACACAGACACACACACAGACACAGGCACAGACACACACAGGCACACAGGCACACACAGACACACACACAGACACACACAGACACACACACAGACACAGGCACAGACACACACAGGCACACAGGCACACACACAGGCACAGGCACAGACACACACAGGCACACAGACACACACACAGGCACAGACACACATAGGCACACACACAGGCACAGACACACACACAGACACAGGCACAGACACACACAGGCACACAGACACACACAGACACACACACAGACACAGGCACAGACACACACAGGCACACAGACACACACACAGGCACAGACACACATAGGCACACACACAGGCACACAGACACACACAGACACAGGCACAGACACACACAGGCACACAGACACACAGACACACACACAGACACAGGCACAGACACACACAGGCACACAGACACACACAGACACACACACAGGCACAGACACACACACAGGCACAGACACACACAGGCACACAGACACACACAGACACACACACAGACACAGGCACAGACACACACAGGCACACACAGACACACACACAGGCACAGGCACAGACACACACAGGCACACAGACACACACACAGGCACAGGCACACAGACGCACACACAGGCACAGACACACATAGGCACACACACACATAGGCACAGACACACATACACATGCACAGGCACACACAGGCACAGGTACACACATAAATACAACCACACAGATACACACAAATTACAAAGGATTCAGAAAAGATTTACAAGCATGTTGCCAATGTTGTAGGGCTTGAGCTATGGAGAGAGGCTGAATAGACTGGGGCTATTTTCCCCAGAAAATACAGGTTTAAGGGGTGACCGTATGGAGGTTTATAAAATCAGGAGGGGCACGACAGGGTAAATAGGCTAGGCCTTTTCCCCAGGGTGGGGGAGGGGTTTAAGGTGGGAGGGGAAAGATTTAAAAGGGATCTAAGGGGCAACTTTTTCACGCAGAGGGTGGTGAGTGAATGGAATGAGCTGCCAGACGAAGTGGTGGAGGCTGGTACAGTTACAACATTTAAAAGGCATCTGGATGGGTGTATGCATAGGAAAGGTTGAGAGATAGGGGCCCAATGCTGGCAAATGGGACTCAATTATTCATGTGGGCCATCTGGTGGGACCGAAGGGTCGGTTTCTGTGCCGAACATCTCTATGGCTCTATGACTCTATCACAGGCACATATACACACACACATACATATGCACACACACCAGGCACACGCACACAGAGACATGCACACAGACATGCACACATACATACAGACACAGAAGCATGCATACATACACGGGCGCAGTTACACGGATTGTGCACACACGCAATCAGAAACACACACATAGATAGGTACAAATGCACAGATGCACACAAATACCTAGACACACAGAAACACATACAGACACAGAGCGACATTTCAGGTCACTACAGTGGTGGCTAACCAGTGGACATCTTCTAACATGGACAATGGCCTCACTGGTACATGTGTGGGAATGGGTTCTTCCAGCCCAACCCAGATACAGAAATGACTCCCATTGTTGCAATGTGCCTTTGGCCACCCGATGAGACTGAGAGCAAGGCATGAGCATATGGAGCTGGTCCTTCACGGCCAGTGATGGATTGCTAACTCAGCTGGATCTCCCAATATGAAGCACTGCCTTCGCTAGGTCAATCAATCAGATCAGAGAGGATTACAAATCCCCGGCTCCCAAACAGCTTGCTGCTGCAGTTGGAAGTCTGATGTGGCCAGAAGAACAGAAAGTGCTAGGAGCAGGAGTAGGTCATTCAGCCCCTAAAACCTGCTCCGCTGTTGAATACAATCATAGCTGATCACACCTTCACTCTGCGGCCTATTCCCTGTCATCCTTTAACCTGTTACAACTGATTAATCTGCTTATCTCCTCCCTGAGTGTGCTGGCACACTCTGCAGGGAGTGAATTCCATAGATTTTGTGACCCTTTGAGGGAAGTAATTCCTCCTCATGTCTGTTTTATATCTGCCACCCCCTTATCCTGAGACTATGAACTCTCGTTCTAGATCTGGGGGCGGGGGAGGGAGCGGGGAGCGTGCAGGGAGGTACATCTGCTCTATATTAATTTTGTTAACCCCAGTTGAACATCTTAGATGCCGTTCAGTAGAGAGAGGGGGACGTTCCTGGCCCTGGTCCTTGTGTATTCTGGCCTGGGGAGGTTTGCAGTACCTGGAGGTGAGCTGCACATACAAGCCCGGCTTGATTGAAGTCCAGTGATACAACCATAGAGAATCGTGTTGTGGTGTCATTGTGAGGACTGGACCTGGTGCCAAAAGCCCGGAGGATGGTAAACATCGCTTGGATCTTCTCCACTGAATAAAAGAAACCCTGTTTAATCAGACTGGCAAAAACCTCTTACAATTTAGATTCTCTTAGTGCCTATCAGCCCATGACGTTCTGTACTGTTTTTCCTTTCGGAGATTGGCTCAGGGTTTGTGGTCTTTGGGTGGAATTGTTTGGAGTTGCCACTTGATAAGCCGGGACGTTCCACAACACAATCCCCAGCATCCAGCTCGAATTTCATACCCTCAATGCCTGTCCTACCCCCAATGTCAGGGAGATTTTCTCTGTGTGGACAAGTGGCCGCATTTTCTAAGCAGAGGGAATCACACACAGATTGTCTGCGATCCTTCCTGTGTACATTAAGAATGGGCCCCACATTCCTGACATTTCAGTCCGGACTCCTGCAGAAATCCGGGAATCCTGCTTTAGTTCTAACGGGTCCCTCACACAGTAGGATAGTCGAGGATAGATGGACCAGGGCTCAACACCCTTTATCACAGTGGCTATTTTGCACATTTGTAAGTTTTTATGAATGGCAGGTAGCCAAATTGATGGCCCTTATGAAAGGGAAATTAGATGGGTAAATGTGCCAGGTGAGTAGGGAGCCAGGAAAGCAAGGTGTAAGGTACAAGGTGGAAAGGGAACCAGGGATATTAGGTCCCAGTGGAGAGATTGGTGGGTGTCAGGTTCCTTAGGGATGGGGGGGCTGCTGTCAGCTCCCAGGAAGTGGGATGGGTTGTGGGGGTGGGGGGGGGGGGGTGCGAGCAATGGTTAACGGTATGGGATGTGTGTGGTTTCAGGCCTGGTAGTGGAGGTGAGCAGTTGGACCTCACCTCAGGGGACCTCCCACCCACAGCCTCCAACCTCATTGTTCCCCAACCCCGCACGGCCTGTTTCTATCTCCTTCCCAAAATCCACAAACCTGCCTGCCCCGGTCGACCCATCGTCTCAGCCTGCTCCTGCCCCACCGAACTCATCTCCACCTATCTGGACTCCATTTTCTCCCCTTTGGTCCAGGAACTCCCCACCTATGTCCGTGACACCACCCACGCCCTCCACCTCCTCCAGGACTTCCAATTCCCTGGCCCCCTACACCTCATATTCACCATGGACGTCCAGTCCCTGTACACCTGCATTCCGCATGGAGATGGCCTCAAGGCCCTCCGCTTCTTCCTGTCCCGCAGGCCCGACCAGGCCCCCTCCACCGACACTCTCATCCGCCTAGCGGAACTCGTCCTCACACTCAACAACTTCTCTTTTGACTCCTCCCACTTCCTACAGACTAAGGGGGTGGCCATGGGCACCCGCATGGGCCCCAGCTATGCCTGCCTCTTTGTAGGTTACGTGGAACAGTCCATCTTCCGCACCTGCACAGGCCCCAAACCCCACCTCTTCCTCCGGTACATTGATGACTGTATCGGCGCCGCCTCTTGCTCCCCAGAGGAGCTCGAACAGTTCATCCACTTCACCAACACCTTCCACCCCAACCTTCAGTTCACCTGGGCCATCTCCAGCGCATCCCTCACCTTCCTGGACCTCTCAGTCTCCATCTCAGGCAACCAGCTTGTAACTGATGTCCATTTCAAGCCCACCGACTCCCACAGCTACCTACAATACACCTCCTCCCACCCACCCTCCTGCAAAAATTCCATCCCCTATTCCCAATTCCTCCGCCTCCGCCGCATCTGCTCCCACGATAAGACATTCCACTCCCGCACATCCCAGATGTCCAAGTTCTTTAAGGACCGCAACTTTCCCCCCACGGTGATTGAGAACGCCCTTGACCACGTCTCCCGCATCTCCCGCGACACATCCCTCACACCCCGCCCCCGCCACAACCGCCCCAAGAGGATCCCTCTCGTTCTCACACACCACCCTACCAACCTCCGGATACAACGCATTATCCTCCGACACTTCCGCCATTTACAATCCGACCCCAACACCCAAGACATTTTTCCATCCCCTCCCCTGTCTGCTTTCCGGAGAGACCACTCTCTCCGTGACTCCCTTGTTCGCTCCACACTGCCCTCCAACCCCACCACACCCGGCACATTCCCCTGTAACTGCAGGAAATGCTACACTTGTCCCCACACCTCCTCCCTCACCCCCATCCCAGGCCCCAAGATGACATTCCACATTAAGCAGAGGTTCACCTGCACATCTGCCAATGTGGTATACTGCATCCACTGTACCCGGTGCGGCTTCCTCTACATTGGGGAAACCAGCGGAGGCTTGGGGACCGCTTTGCAGAACACCTCCGCTCAGTTCGCAACAAACAACTGCACCTCCCAGTCGCAAACCATTTCCACTCCCCCTCCCATTCTCTTGATGACATGTCCATCATGGGCCTCCTGCACTGCCACAATGATGCCACCCGAAGGTTGCAGGAACAGCAACTCATATTCCGCCTGGGAACCCTGCAGCCATATGGTATCAATGTGGACTTCACCAGTTTCAAAATCTCCCCTTCCCCCACTGCATCCCTAAACCAGCCCAGTTCATCCCCTCCCCCCACTGCACCACACAACCAGCCCAGCTCTTCCCCCCCACCCACTGCATCCCAAAACCAGTCCAACCTGTCTCTGCCTCCCTAACCGGTTCTTCCTCTCACCCATCCCTTCCTCCCACCCCAAGCCGCACCCCCAGCTACCTACTAACCTCATCCCACCTCCTTGACCTGTCCGTCTTCCCTGGACTGACCTATCCCCTCCCTACCTCCCCACCTACACCCTCTCCACCTATCTTCTTTACTCTCCATCTTCGGTCCGCCTCCCCCTCTCTCCCTATTTATTCCAGAACCCTCACCCCATCCCCCTCTCTGATGAAGGGTCTAGGCCCGAAACGTCAGCTTTTGTGCTCCTGAGATGCTGCTTGGCCTGCTGTGTTCATCCAGCCCCACACTTTATTATCTTGGACCTCAACGTTAGTGTGTCTGCTCCCAGGTAACTGGGATAGTGTTAAGTCCCAGGAGGAGCATAGGTTCTGAAACCAAAAAACAAACAGAAATTGCCAAGGAAACTCAGCAGGTATGGCAGCATCGGTAAAGAGAGAAAGCAGAGTCGATGTTTCAGGTTCAGTGAGGGCTCAGAACTCAGGACTATTTTGAACAGTGCGTTTGGTCAACAGAAAAACAGCAGCTAAGGTTTCGTGGTCGAGAGGTCAAAGAGATAATCCAAAAAGAACCATTCAATTTGACCTCGCAATCTCCTGTTTACTCCAGCTTTTTTGCACAATAACAACCTTTGTAAACCATGACTCTATTTCCCATGGTCCTGTTAAATATTGCCCTGCTCTTGGCAGGTGTCACAGTGAGTGCTGAATAAGGGGAAGTGGCCCGACATACCTCATTAACAAACATCCCCCCAACTCCCCACAACCTGGGAAAGCAGTGACCAACAGTAGTCCTGCTCTGCTCAATATTCTTCCAGCGGGAAAGAAATGCAAATGAGGAACGTGTTATACTGTGATCTCCCAAGTGAGACAGCAGTGAGACACCAATACTTCAGTAGGATTACTGGGGTAGATTTCTCACTGATTCGGTATACTACTGAGATGCTGGATGGACCACACAGTGCAGGAATCGAGGGGATAATGTGCAGTATCTGTAACAACGTCACATTTAAGCCTGATTGAAAATTAACCCTTACATCTTCAGTCTTGAAGAGTCAGCAGGGCACACAAAGTTGGCAACAAAAGAAATTTGACACAAACATAACAAGCTCATGACATTCAAGGCTATGGGGCTAGTGCCGTGAGAAGTGGAGAGGTCAATGCAGCCTCAGAGATAGTAGGAACTGCTGGCGCTGGAGAATCTGAGATAGCAATGTCAGCCTTCTTGCTCCTCTGATGCTGCTTGGCCTGCTGTGTTCATCCAGCTCTACACCTTGCTATCTCAGTGCAGAATGAATGGGCCAAAAGGCCTCCTCTGCACTCTGTGACTGTACAATGAGAGGGTTTGGAGCTGAAGGAATGACTGTAACAGTAAAGCCTGGAAGGACAGTTTTCACCTGTCACTGTTGTGCCCACGCTGCCAGCTGTACCAACAAGGTACTCAAGAGCACACTGGCAGCTTGTAGTCTTCCCGGCACCGCTCCAGCCCAAGGGAATGATGCTCTGGTCTTTCCGATGGATCAGCATGTTCCAATAGGCTCTCTGTGCCACAGCAAAGATATGAGGTGGCATTCCATCCCTCTTCCCCTTGAACAGCTGGACAAAGACAGTACAAAATAAACCATCCATTCTTTAAAAGCAGCACACTGAAAATCACCACAAAACCCTGGCCAGTATCTAGAAGGCAGCCAAAGCTTTGTCAACCCCAGGAAGGCTCAGGACCAAGGGTTGATGCCTCTTCTGTTACTCTCGCTCACAGCGAGTCACAATTATTTCAGTAGTTGCCAGATAATTTAGGGATATCTGGTCTGCATGGATGAGCTGGACCGAAGGGTCTGTTTCTGTGCTGTCCAACCCCATGACTGTAATAGCCCTCTGGCCTCAGAATCAGCAAACTGGCCCTTCAAGTCTCACTCCACCATCTGAGCAATTACTGAGGTTGACATCACGAAGCAGTACTGAGAGGGTCCAATCTTGTCAGAGGTGTTATCTTTCAGATGAAATATTAAACCAAGGCCCATTTGCCCACTCAGATGGATGTTTTAAGGTCCTGTGGCATTGTTTGAAGAAGATCCCCGGGTTCCTGAATCAATATTTATCTTTCAATCAACATCACTACATGAGATTATCAGATTGTTAACATTGCCTTACATCACAACACTGTAACTGATCACCCTATTTTCAATCTTTCTATGGAATAGAGGCACTGCTGGCAAGGTAAACATTTGTTGGCACAATGTTAACTGTCATTGAACTGATAACCCTGCGAGGATCATTTCAGGCAAGAGTTAAGAGTCAATCACATTGCTGTGAGAGTGGAATTTCCCCTAGACCAGACCAGAGGAGGGGGGGCAGTTTCCTTTCATTGAAGAAGAGACATTGGTGAACCAGGTGGGATTTTATACCAATGTCTGATACCTGTCATGGTTGATACTGAGACTTACTTACAATTACAGATTTTATTAACGGAGTTTAAAATCCACAAGCTGCATGGTGGGCTTTGAGCCTTTGGCCCCAATACACTAACCTGGATTATTAGTCCAGCAATGCTAGCCTTTTACCACCAACTCCATCATGTAGTGGAGCCATCTGTGTGAAACTAAATTGCTAGCCAACACCTGCACTTTCAGTGTTCACATTAAGAGTTTACGACACCAGTTTTCCAAAGAAAAACCGACTCCCAGAAATTTTTACTTTCCCAGCGAAGATGACTTCCCCCCACTTTTTGATCTTGCTCTCAGACACAATTCAGTCCCAGCTACCTTTGCTGAGTAGGTGGAAATGTTGCTTGGTGGTTTGACGATGATGAGATTCGGGCCTCCCTTTGTGTGGATCAGCTGGGACCCATAGCGATGCTGCAGTACGTGGAGAACGCTGGACTCATTCAAGGCAATGAGCTGTGAGAGGTCCTCGGCATAATCTAATCTGGATGGGTTTGTCTGTGGGCGAAGACAACATGAACATCAATTGGCTACAAAAAGACATGACCAATACTCACTCATCTCTATCCACACAGATAAGGAGAACCACCAATTTGACAGGTACGACACCAAGATCCCAGGACAAGCAAAGCAGAGACAGGTACGGGAGTTCCTAGAAGCCTAGTGCTCCACGAAGAAAGCCATCATCAAACACATAGGGCTCGACACCATTTACACTCCACTAAGAAGGAAAACCGGAAGAGAGGCAATCCAGCTCAATGGACTCCAGAGCTTTAAAACCAGGCGAGAAAACACAACGGCGCTGCATCGGAGGCTGCACTGATGATGTTACCCGGCTGGCTAATGAAACATCTGCAGAACAACAATGAACCAGCGAGCCAACCAACCTCAACATCCACAACCCGAGCCACAAATCTACTCCAAAACCTGAGCGAACATCACGGATTCAGTAGCTATAAGGAAGTCACAAGCAACAACCCCGTTAAATCTCCTGGGATAAAACAAACTGCGAGGTTAAGCAGAAGATGAAGAAGAATTCCTGTTCCTTATGGACCATGACCCTTTGGAGATCTCTTCTTCAGGGATCAGTGCAGTCTGGGCCATCGTATATATTCAAGGTTGAGTTAGGTCGATTTTTGATGGATGAGGAATTTGAGGGTTATGGGGAGCAAGCAGTAAAATGAAGTTATGGCCACAATCAGATCAAGCATTACTTTGTTGCCTTATGGTTTGAAGAGGCAAGTGGTCTACTCCTACACTGGTATCTTATGTCCTTACTTATTAAATATCTCCAACAATTAATCAGGAATAAACAATAGGGCCAGGCGCGGTGGCTCAGTGATTAGCACTATTGCCTCACAGCATCAGGGGCCCAGGTTCAGCTCTAGCCTTTAGCTACTGTCTGCACAGAGTTTGCAATTTCTCCCGGTGTCTGCTGGAGTTTCTTCCAACAGCCCAAAGATGTGCAGGTTAGGTGGGCTATCCACAGTAAATTTGCGGTTTATGGGGATAGGATGGGCTCGGTCTGGGTGGAATGCTCTTCGGATGACCAGAGTGGTACTCCATGGGCCGAATGGCCTCATTCCACACTGTAGGGATTCTAGGATTCTATGTCGCAGGGGGCATTAAAGCACGGTTGACCATTGATTATCTCACTGTTCATGCGGGCATGCTTCAGCTCAAACTGATTTCTGAAAATCTGACAACAGTGTACAACCTCAGGGTGCGAGTCAGCTTTAGTTGGCACAGCCCAACAGAACTACACCCGTCTCTCTTCTCTCCACTTCAGAACATAAGACTTCAGCTATGAAGAGAGGCTGGATTAGCTCAGGTTGCTATCTTTGGAGCAGAGGAGGTTGAGGGGGGCCTGACTGAGGTGAATAAGATCATGAGGGGCATGGATGAGAAATGGAAAGCAGCTTTTCCCTTTTAGGTGAAGAGCCAGTAAAAAAGGGGACATCATTTTAAGGTGAAGGGAAGAAGGTTTAGAGGGGATTAGAGGATGGTGGGGTCTGGCATGTACTGGTTGGGAGGGGAGATGAGGTGGGAAAATCTCAGAACGTTTAACAAAATACTTGGATAAGCACTTGAAGCATCCTAACATTCAAGGCTCTGGGTCTAATGAGGGAAAGTGGGACTGTTGTAACTTTGGTAGTACAGACTTGGTGTGCTGAGAAACCCCTTCTGCACCATATAATTCTATGTCAGAGTGGAGGTAGGCCAACTAATGCATAAGGTTCACTCAGCTCCTCAGCAAGATCACGGCTGACCCAGTAATCCTCAACTTCACTTTTCTGCCTTTCCTCATTCCCTTCTGGATTAAAAATCCACCCACCTCAGCCAATGGCCCAGTCTTGACAATCCTTTCTGGTAAAGAATTCCACAGATTCACTCCCCTCTATGAAGAGGAATTCCTCCTCATCTCTGTTTTCAACATATGACACCCTTATTCTGCGATCATGCCGTCTGGTCCTAGACTCTCTTACTGGGAGAAACAACCTTTCTACATTCACTCTCTCAAATCCTCCCCCCCCCACCGAAGAATTGTGCATGTTTAGTCTGGATACCCAACAACTGAGAAGTGGCAGTCTTTGAGACAAAGGTACGAATTTTGAATGATCGAGGATCCCAAAGGGATGGGTGCAGTCCTCTTAAAACACCGCAAGATGGTGCTCACTCCTGCTGACTGTTTCTGCACACACAGCGTTCACTATTGAAGCTCAGATCACTGCAAAACGTTACGAGCTTTTCACCGTAGGCTTCAAACCCTTGAAGAGTTCTGCTTCGTTTATTTGAAAATAAACAATGAAACACGTGGCTGATCCCTATCGCTGTGATAGCAGTAACTTCCAGTGGGATCAAGCAGGCAAGATTCTGCCAGCTCATTGGGGAATAGCTTTGCAAATAGCAACAGCTACATTGGCATAGCTTCCCAATACATTCTCATCACTAGGGAAGTTCTCAGAGGCAGGAACAGATATATGAATCTATGATCACCTACAGACTCCTTGGGGGCATTGGGCGCATCGATGCCCAATGGCTTCAATGAGATTGTCGGGTTTTGGCCCCCCCCTTATTTTGTCCTCAGCTACCCATGGGACCCTCTGGGCCCAGGCCCTGTTCACAGTCTCCAGGCCTGTCTCAGCAGCATCCACGTCTCCTGAGGTGAACACAGAGGCTCCCAGATTGCCAGTCCACACCTTGGATTGGCAGTGTCAGATGTCTGCCCAGACACAGGATAAGCTCAGAGGCACAGCCCTCCTCCAGTGCACCTGCTCACCCATACGCACCGCCAGCAAGAGCAGTATCCAGGAGCTCCCTCCACCCTAACATCTGGGCCTCAAACCCCACAAGATAGCCCTACCCAGTGAGTGAGATGTCAGAACTTATGAGGATAAAACTTGGCATCTCATTTTTTTCGCGCACGTTGTTTGCTTTATATGTATGTCTTTATTTATTTATGGGAAGTGGGCATCATTAGCTGGCACAGCATTTATTGTCCATCCGTAGTTGCCTTTGAGAATGAGGTGGTGAGCTGCCTTCTTGAACTGCTGCAGTCCAACTGCTGTGAGTTGATCCACAATGCCCTGGGAGTCTAACCCAGCAACAGTGAAGGACATAAACTCCAAGTCAGGCTAGTTTGGAGGGGAACATAGAGATGGTGGTCTTCCCATGTATTTGCTGCCCTTGTCCTTCCAGATGGTAGAGGCCGTGGGTTTGGAAAGAGCTACTTGAGGAGACCTGGTGAATTTCTGTAGTGCCTCCCATTAATGGTGCACACTGATGCCATGACCATTATTGTTGCAGGATGAGAATGTTTGTAAATGTGATGCCACTCAGACAGATCCATCCTGAGGTGATGCCACTTTCTCCAGTTTTGCTCAATATCTCTCGAACAATGCAGAAGTGACACTAGTTTTTATAGCACGCAACAGTTTAATTTACAAGACTTTCTAAAAATATCTTGGCAATCACAAAATGTCGGCTCCGGCCCTTCCAGCTCAGCTTCTAGTACTTTCTGTGATGTTTGTTGAACTTGCTCCGAGTCCACACTGAATATAGATTAGATTGCAGCCCCACACAATCAAACACAGAAATTCACCAAAGATCCTCAGACATCACCTTCCAAACCCATGACCACTTCCGTCCAGAAGGACAAGGGGCAGCAGATACATGGGAACACCACCACCTCCAAGATTGCCCCCAAGCCACTCACCACCCTGACTTGGAAATATATTGCCGTTCCTTTACTGGGTCAAAATCCTGGAATTCCCTCCCTAAGGGTATTGTGTGTCAACCGTCATCAAGTGGACTGCAGCAGTTCAAGAAGGCAGTTCACCACCACCTTCTCAAGGGGCAACTAGGGACAGGCAATAAATGCTGTCCCAGACAGCAACACTCTTGTCCCACAAAAATAAATAGACTTGGGCATTCTAGTCCAGGATTTTCTCAAGGTAACCTTGCAGGTTGAGTCAGTAGTCAGGAAGGCAAATGCAATATTGGCATTTATTTTGAGAGGACTTGAATATAAAAGCAGGGATGTGCTACTGAAGCTTTATAAGGCCCTGGTCAGGCCTCATTTGGAGTATTGCATGCAGTTCTGGGTCCCATATCTCAGGAAGGATGGCCTGGCCCTGGGGCTGGTTCAGAGGAAGTTTACGAGAATGGTCCCAGGAATGGAAAGCATAACAGATAAGGAACTTTTGAGGACTCTGGGACTATACTCATGGAGTTTAGAAGGATGACGGGAGATCTAATTGAAACTTTCAGAACACTGAATGGCCTGGACAAAGTGGATGTTGGGAAGATGCTTCCATTGGTGGGAGAGTCTAGGACCCGAGGGCACAGCCTTAGAGTAAAGGGAAGACCTTTTTGGAATGGAGATAAGGAGAAACTTCTTCAGCCAGAGAGTGGTGAATCTATGGAATTCACTGCCACAGAGGGCTGTGGAGGCCAGGTCATTGAGTACATTTAAGACTGAGGCAGATAGGTTCTTGATTGTCAAGGGGATCAAGGGTAATGGGGAGGAAGCAGGAGAATGGGGTTGAGGAACTTATCAGCCATGATTGAATGGCAGAGCAAACTAAATGGGCTGAATGGCCTAATTTCTGCTCATATGTCTGATGGTCCTATGGTCTTAAATAGAAAAAAAGAGTAAATTGAACAGGACAGAGGTGAGACTGCCTCCTCATGTGAACGAGCATGAAAAGACCCAAGTTGCAGCCTGACCGCGCACACACCTGAGTGCTTTGGGGCTAGTGAAGCTCACACTTCACATAGCAAAGCAAGACTCCAGCTATTAAAGACCACCTGCCCCTCTGAAAGAGAAGCTACAATGGAAGACTGAAGATTGCAAAGAAATCAGAATTCAGAAAGAAAATTGAGGAGTGGTTGAGCATTAGCACAGGGCATGAGATCCAAAGTGCAATGATGTCATGCTGGAGGTACTAGCCATGGAAGCAGACTCAAGGAGAGAGGGTTACGGTGGCATGTTGGCTGAGTGGTTAGCACCACTGCCTCACAGCTCCTGGGACACGGATTCGATTCCAGTCTTGGGCAACTGTCTGTATGGAGTTAGCACATTCTCCCTGTGTCTGCGTGGGTTTCGTCCAACAGTACAAAGATGTGCAGTTTATACGGATTGGCCCTGCTAAGTGTGGGTGTAGAGTATGTATCGGATGTTCTTCGGGGGTTAGTGCAGACTTGATAGGCCAAATGGCCTCTTACCACACTGTAGGGATTCAATGACTGAGAGACAGGCAGAGAGGTCAGCGGTCACAGTCTAGGCTTGAGGACTAGGCAGCAGTGCCAAATAATATTGAATATATGCTTAGGCCGAGTAACTACATCTTCACCTCTTCCCATTGCACCGTAACACTGACCTCTCATACTGCATGGGATAGCCCAGCCCCATCACTCTGCGGCCTTCACTGACACACAGAGGCCAGGCCTAATACTCACGTACAACCAAACCAACATTGCGATAAACCACACACTCCCCTCTTGCTACCTTCACAGGGCCTCCAGCTATCCTACCAGGGCAGGAGCAGCACCCAAAAGAAATCACCCAATCTGCCTTTTCCTCACAGGGGATGGCCGTGTGTAACAGGAGGGAGATCCAGAGATTGTGCTGGGAGTTGGGGGAGGGGAGAGGTTGTTGGGCGAGTTGATGGGTGAGATGCTGCTGAGGCTAGAGGCGGTGGTTGGTATCATTTCCTGTGCCTCTCCTGGTCTTCATTCTGAGGTGCAGCACAAAATAAAGGCACTGACACTGAGATCAAAGATCTCATGGCCATTTCCCAATCCCTCATAAAGACAACAAAATGTGGAGCTGGATGAACACAGCAGGCCAAGCAGCATCTCAGGAGCACAAAAGCTGACATTTCAGGCCTAGACCCTTCATCATAAAAGGGGGATGGGGAGAGGATTCTGAAATAAATAGGGAGAGAAGGGGAGGCAGACCGAGGATGGATAGAGGAGAAGATAGGTTGAGAGGAGAGTATAGGTGGGGAGGTGGGGAGGGGATAGGTCAGTCCAGGGAGGACAGACAGGTCAAGGAGGCGGGATGAGGTTGGTAGGTGGGAAATGGAGGTGCGGCTTGAGGTGGGAGGAGGGCATAGGTGAGAAGAAGAACAGGTTAGGGAGGCGGGGACAAGCTGGGCCGGTTTAGAGATGCAGTGGGGGAGGGGATGAGCTGGGCTGGTTTTGGGATGCAGTGGGGGAAGGGGAAGAGCTGGGCTGGTTTTGGGATGCAGTGGGAGGAGGGGAGATTTTGAAGCTTGTGAAGTCCACATTGATACCATAGGGCTGCAGGGTTCCCAAGCGGAATATGAGTTGCTGTTCCTGCAACCTTCGGGTGGCATCATTGTGGCACTGCAGGAGGCGCAGGATGGCCCTCATCAAGACACTCTGCTTCCTTACTGTCAGACATCCAGGAAGTGCTCTTTATGGAGACCCTCAGGAGCAGGAGAAAGGACAATGGGCCTGAGGAACAATGGAGCATCAAAATATGAAGCTGACAAAGGCAGCTGCTGGCTCGGATTCTGTCTACAATTTTACACGTGTGCAGTGACATATATCCAATACACAGCGAACTAAGACAGAAAATATTCAACATGGTGCTCAGTTACGAGTGGTGTACCACAAGGATCTGTTCTGGGTCCTCTTCTATTTGTGATTTTGTAAATGATTTGGATGTAGGAGTCGGAGGGTGGATTAGTAAGTTCATGGATGATACAAAGGTGGGCCACGTTGTGGACAGCGCAGAGGGCTGTTCTAGGTTACTAAGGGACATTGATAGGATGCAGAACTGGGCTGAGAAGTAGCAGATGGAGTTTAACCCCAAAAAGTGTGAGGTGACTCGTTTTGGAAGGACAAATTTGAAAACAGAATACAGGGTTTACGGAAAAATTCTTGGCAGTATAGAGGAACAAAGGGATCGTGGGTTTCATGTTCACAGTTCCCTGAAAGCTGCCACCCAAGTGGATAGAGTTGTTAAGAAGGTGTATGGGGTGTTACCTTTCATTAATAGAGGGATTGAGTTCAAGAGCCGTGAAGTTATGCTCCAGCTATACAAAATCCTGGTTCGGCCACATCTGGGGTATTGTGCCCGGTTCTGATCGCCTCATTACAGGAAGGATGTGGAAGCTTTGGAAAAGGTGCAGAGGAGATTTACCAGGATGTTGCCTGGAAGGGAGGGAAGGTCTTATGAGGAAAGGTTGAAAGAGTTAGGGCTTTTCTCTTTAGAACGACAAAGGATGAGAGGTGACTTGATAGAGGTGTACAAAATGATCAGAGGTATAAATCGAATGGACAGCCAGAGACTTTTTCCTAGGGTGGAGGTAACTATTATGAGGGGACACAGTTTTAAAGTGAATGGAGGTAGATATGGGGAGACGTCAGAGGTAGGTTCTTTACTCAGAGAGTGATCGGGGCGTGGAATGCATTGCCAGAGAGAATGGCGGAGTCGGCCTCATTAGGGGCATTTAAGTGGCTATTAGATAGGCATATGGATGATAGTATAAGGTAGGGGTGGAAGTTAGATAGACCTTAGGATTAGGATAAAAGTTTGGCACAACATCGTGGGCCGAAGGGCCTGTACTGTGTTGTAATGTTCCAAGTTCTATGTTCTATGTTCGATGCTCTTTGTTATCACAAAACCAAGACTTTAAGTAGATGTACAGTGACAGACACAAGATAATTTCGACGTGACTCTTTCTAAACATTTAAATGGTTCCTTACAGTATCACTCATCACAGGTAGAAGCTGTCAAAATCTCTCAGGAGTCCTCCCCTTCTGCCCCCACCAGACTTTCAGAGTGGGTCTAAGGCTCCAAGCTGTTTCTGGGACTAGTTCCTGGGTCTCTGAATTTGTTGATCTGAGTCAGGGGACTACAGAAACCCTGAACGTCCCAACCAGGGCAGGAAGGGAGTAAGCAAGAGGTGTCACCTCGATACCCAGCTCTTTGATTGTTACTCACTAAACCCAGGGAAACAACCAAAAATATCAGGACACCAGTGGAAGGCCGACATGTGAAGGGCTCCAGGCTCAATAACCTCAGCTAAGATAATAAAATGTGAGGCTGGATGAACACAGCAGGCCAAGCAGCATCTCAGGAGCACAAAAGCTGACGTTTCGGGCCTAGACCCTTCATCAGAGAGGGGGATGGGGGGAGGGAACTGGAATAAATAGGGAGAGAGGGGGAGGCGGACCGAAGATGGAGAGTAAAGAAGATAGGTGGAGAGGGTGTAGGTGGGGAGGTAGGGAGGGGATAGGTCAGTCCAGGGAAGACGGACAGGTCAAGGAGGTGGGATGAGGTTAGTAGGTGGCTGGGGGTGCGGCTTGGGGTGGGAGGAAGGGATGGGGGAGAGGAAGAACCGGTTAGGGAGGCAGAGACAGGTTGGACTGGTTTTGGGATGCAGTGGGTGGGGGGGGAAGAGCTGGGCTGGTTGTGTGGTGCAGTGGGGGGAGGGGATGAACTGGGCTGGTTTAGGGATGCAGTGGGGGAAGGGGAGATTTTGAAACTGGTGAAGTCCCCATTGATACCATATGGCTGCAGGGTTCCCAGGCGGAATATGAGTTGCTGTTCCTGCAACCTTCGGGTGGCATCATTGTGGCAGTGCAGGAGGCCCATGATGGACATGTCATCAAGAGAATGGGAGGGGGAGTGGAAATGGTTTGCGACTGGGAGGTGCAGTTGTTTGTTGCGAACTGAGCGGAGGTGTTCTGCAAAGCGGTCCCCAAGCCTCCGCTTGGTTTCCCCAATGTAGAGGAAGCCGCACCGGGTACAGTGGATGCAGTATACCACATTGGCAGATGTGCAGGTGAACCTCTGCTTAATGTGGAATGTCATCTTGGGGCCTGGGATGGGGGTGAGGGAGGAGGTGTGGGGACAAGTGTAGCATTTCCTGCGGTTGCAGGGGAAGGTGCCGGGTGTGGTGGGGTTGGAGGGCAGTGTGGAGCGAACAAGGGAGTCACGGAGAGAGTGGTCTCTCCGGAAACCAAGCGGAGGCTTGGGGACCGCTTTGCAGAACACCTCCGCTCAGTTCGCAACAAACAACTGCACCTCCCAGTCGCAAACCATTTCCACTCCCCCTCCCATTCTCTTGATGACATGTCCATCATGGGCCTCCTGCACTGCCACAATGATGCCACCCGAAGGTTGCAGGAACAGCAACTCATATTCCGCCTGGGAACCCTGCAGCCATATGGTATCAATGTGGACTTCACCAGTTTCAAAATCTCCCCTTCCCCCACTGCATCCCTAAACCAGCCCAGTTCATCCCCTCCCCCCACTGCACCACACAACCAGCCCAGCTCTTCCCCCCCCCACCCACTGCATCCCAAAACCAGTCCAACCTGTCTCTGCCTCCCTAACCGGTCCTTCCTCTCCCCCATCCCTTCCTCCCACCCCAAGCCGCACCCCCAGCCACCTACTAACCTCATCCCACCTCCTTGACCTGTCCGTCTTCCCTGGACTGACCTATCCCCTCCCTACCTCCCCACCTACACCCTCTCCACCTATCTTCTTTACTCTCCATCTTCGGTCCGCCTCCCCCTCTCTCCCTATTTATTCCAGTTCCCTCCCCCCATCCCCCTCTCTGATGAAGGGTCTAGGCCCGAAACGTCAGCTTTTGTGCTCCTGAGATGCTGCTTGGCCTGCTGTGTTCATCCAGCCTCACATTTTATTATCTTGGAATCTCCAGCATCTGCAGTTCCCATTATCTCTCAATAACCTCAGCACTTGCTAGGAACATGGTGGCTCACACAGCATCAATAATCAGCTGATATACCAGAGTGAAAGCAAGCATACAAGCTGGACCTCACTAAGAGGGTGGTGCCAGTGATTTGTCACTGTTATCATTAGTCATTAGATATTAAAAGGGACAATAAAATTGGTTCAGGCATTTTTTGTGTATAAAATTTAGTTATGGAAGTTGCAAATCATGACAAAAACAATATTAAATTGAGTTTATCTTAACAATGAAAAGTTTTAAAATGTTTGTGACAACGTTTTCTAAAAGAAGCCTGAGAATTCCCAAAACAAGCAGCCCAGCTTACTAAGATCATTACCTTCAGGGCTGCCATCATTTTGAGAATTTTTCCAATTATAATCATGACTAACTTCAGAATGCTACAGCAATTGTAAAGTGCTTTAAAAACCCCTGAAAGGTATTGGATGAATGCAAGTTCTTTTAATTATGGTAATCTAGTTTTTATTAATAAATTACCAAAACAATGAAGCATGAACTTAGCAACGTTTTCTGTTAACTTCAGAAGTGAAAGTATGACCTTTCTTTTTGGTAAGGTATTAGTCAAGGCTTGTATGAAATTTACAGGAAATTACCAGTGAGTGAGAATGACCGAAGAGGAGATTTTTAACAGTCCAGGTGCGGCACGATGCCTCACGGTGCCGGGGTCCTGGATTTGGTTCCGCCCTCGGGCGGCTGTCTGTGTGGGGTTTGTGCGTTCTCCTTGTGTCTGTGTGGGTTTCTTCCGCGTGCTCTGGTTTCCTCCCACTGCCCAGGGATGTGCAGGCTGGGTGGATTAGCCATGCTAAATTTTCCCATAGTGTTCAGGGATGAGTGGATTCAGTGGTTTGTAGGGGGATGGGTCTGGGTGGGATGCTCTGAGGGTCGGTGTGGACTTGCTGGGTCAATGGGCCTGTTTCCACACTGAAGGGATTCTATGAACTAGGCCTGGTTGACCGTGATCCAACACATCATCCTCCGACACTTCCGCCATCTGCAATCCGACCCCACCAGCAAAGACATTTCTCCCTCCCCACCCTTATCTACTTTCCGGAGGGGCCCTCTCTCTGGGACTCCCTCATCGGCTCCATACTCCACTTCAGCCCTGCCACACCTGGCACTTTTCCCTGCAACCACAGGAAGTGCTAACCCCCATCCCAGGTCCCAAGAAGACTTTCCACATCAAGCAGTTGTTCACCTGCACATCTGCTAATGCGGTATATTGCATCCCCTGTTCCCATTGTGGCCTCCACTATATCGGGGAAACCAAGCAGAGGCTTGGGGACCGCTTTGCAGAACACATATGCTTGGTTCTCATTAAACAACTGCACCTCCCAGTTGCGAACCATTTCAACTCCTCCTCCCATTCCTTAGATGACATGTCCATCCTGGGGTTCTTGCAGTGCCACGACGATGCCACACGAAAGTTGCAGGAACAGAACCTCATATTCCTCTTGGGAACCCTGCAGCCCAATGGTATCAATGTGGACTTCACAAGCTTCAAAATCTTCCCTCCGCCAACCGCATCCCAAAACCAGCCCAGCTCGTCCCTACCTCCTTAACCTGTCCTTCCTCCCACCTATACCCTCCTCCCACCTCAAGCCCCACCCCTATCTCCTATCTCCTAACCTCATCCCGCCCCCTTGACCTGTCTGTCCTCCCTGGACTGGCCTATGTCCTCCCTACCTCCCCACCTACACTTACCTTTATTGGTTCCATCCCTGCCTCTTTGACCTGTCCATCTCCTCTCCACCTATCTTCTCCTCTATTCATCTTCTATCCACCTCTCCCTCTCTCCCTATTTATTTCAGAATACCCTTCCCCTCCCCTATTTCTGAAGAAGGGTCTAGGTTCAAAACGTTAGCCTTCCTGCTCCTCTGATGCTGCTTGACCTGCTGTGTACATCCAACTCTGCACCTTGTTACCTCAGATTCTCCAGCGTCTGCAGTTCCTACTGTGTCTGGCCATGCTATGACTGCTTTCCCATGGTCATCAAGTTCTGGAGCAGAGCTCAAACCTGGAACTACTGAGTCAGAGACATGGACACTACCCACTGGGCCTCAAGATCCTCCACGTCAACCTTCATTTGTGAGTTAGCAGATTAAAGAATAATGGTTGTCTGAAAACACAAAATGAAACAAGAAGAAATGCCCAGGTTGACAAATACTCACTTTGTGAATGAACTCTTCATCTGTGTCTATGATCTTATTGTCACTCTCAATGCGGATTCGGGCCTGGCCATCTGGAAGTTCAGGTGTTCCAAAATCTGGTTTGAGCACTGTGGCTGATGAGGGGGAATAGATTTCTTTAGTGAAACTATCCAACAGTCGGAAAATCTTCACTGAAGCTAACAGTCCTAATGGTGCAACGGCATAGGAGTTGAGTGAGGAAGAGCCTACTACATCATCACTGAGCACAATTCCACTGTTAAAAATTCAAATGCTGGCAATTTTATAGCAATCTTCACAATCTCAGCCCAGATAATGTGCTCAAGCATGCATGGAGTTGATGAAGGGTCTGTTTCTATGCTGTTTGACTCTATGACTCTGTGGCTAAGTTGTGAGATAAATATTAGCCAAGACTTGGACAAACACCTCTACAGTTCATCAAAAACTGCCTGGGTTTCATATTACGTTCAAGCTAGACAACAGAGGGGGCTACAATTTCAGGGCCAGGGAGAGAAATTGTCAGCCCTAGTTCTTTCCTTTCGTACCCTTCAAACTTTTGGAACAGCTTCAAAATCTGATTTTTTCGGAGAGCTGCGTTGAAATGTTCTAGATGGCTACTTTTTGACTTTTTGGGGATACGTTTTAGTTTTCATGGGCTCCTTTTTCATTCAAACTAACTTAGCTACGGAGTGATGATGTCACATAGTGCCAATACCTACTGTAATTATGTTGACATCAGACAGATGACAGAAACAGAATTGGAAAAGCACATCAATATCCTCAATTAACATCAAAGCTCCATTAAAATAAAGCCACAACATATATTGAAAGCATTAATCACTTTGAACCCACACTGTTTAGATTGGCACAAGACAACAAGCGTAAGTTTGAAACAAAAGTTTCTTCTCCAAAATAACCAACACATTCTACACACACGTAGTCATCAAAGGGTCTAGACCCGAAACATCAGCTTTTGGGCTCCTGAGATGCTGCTTGGCCTGCTGTGTTCATCCAGCCCCACACTTTGTTATCACTCTAAACACGCCTTCCTCAGCTCGGTAAGGTCACAGCTGATGCACTTCTATCAGATATGCACAAACTTGGAAAGTTTAGCCTAATGATCCATTTCAGATGTCAATCTCAGATTTAAAATTAACAATTGGCTCGGCGTTCATTATAATAACACATGTCAGTCTTCCCCACCTCACATCACACCTCTTGAAAATATGACACCTTATTCCACAATCATTTGCATGGAATACATTACCTAAGTTCCTGTTAGCTTTGCTTCTAGTCAGCCGAGTATTCCTCTATTCAGAGATTTGAAGATGTTCACTTTCTTTTGCAGTCTTTCTATACTCTTACAGCTGCCTTCACACTGTCCCACCCCTTGCAGCCTTCCTGTTGCTGCAGGCACCCTCTCACTCTTCCCTGTGTCTTGCTGCCTCCTCTCTCCACCACATCTCCACCACTAAAGCTTTCTTCCCTCCCCACATCGCAGCCTTCCCTTCCCTTCTCTTACCCTCCTATAGCCTCTCTCCCGCTCTCCTGTCTCTCTCACATCCCTGCAGCGTCTACCCTTTCTTCTGTCCCAATTCCTGCACCTTCCCTTCTGTCTCTCTCTATATCTCCAGTCAACTGAGCAAATTGTATCTCACTGGCCCTGGCCCTGGCCCTGGCCCTGTCAACTCGCGATTCTCTAGCCCAGTGACCCCTGACCACCACCATGTGTGTTCGTGCTGCATCTTCAATCAGAGGCTGGTTCTAGTCTGTGGTTGCTACAAGTAGTTTCAATACTCAAGCTCTCAGCAGCAAGCACATGGGGAAAGAAGCCTCTAATTGGATAAGCAGCTCTCCACATACTTCTGATTGAATTTTTACATCTTTTAGGGGTTGAATTTGCCCTTAAACCCTCCCCATCTGTTTGATGAGCTCTAGATGGCCAATGGTCCCATTCCCAACTCCTGCCCACCCCCCGCCTCCCCCCACAAGAATATAGGCTACTCCCATGGGAGCCCCAGTAATGAGCACCTCAGACACTACCCTCTTCCAGCCCCTGTTCAGTTTAACATCTCACCCTGGGTCAGCACCTTCACCCATGCAGCACTCACTTGGATGAGCTAAATTCAGTTCCGGTATTAATCAGAGAATATTATTCTATCAGAGACAGGGCTGGCACCTACACTGACTGTTCTCTCAGTTTGCATTTTGTAAGGGAAAGGAAACTGTTCATGATTCGCATCAGGCTGTGACAGAACTGGAAAGGGTGCAGAGGGACATTGGCCAGGGCTGGGGAGTTTCAACTATGAAGAGAGATTGGAAAGACTGGGGCAATGTCCTTAAAGCAAAGGAGACTGAGAGGGGGCATGATTGCGGTGTATGAGATTATGAAGGACATAGTTAGGGCAGACAGGAAGAAAGTTCCATCAAGGGAAAACAATCAATACCAGGGGCATTGATTTAAGGTGAGGGGCAGGAAGTTTATAGGCGGCACGAGGGAAACCATTTTCATCAGAAACCCTCACAACATTTAGTAAGATAGTCCATAAGTCAAGAAGATGGACCTTGGCTTAATCACTTTTTTAATTTTTTTCTTATCTCTGCGTTTTGTTTACTAATATAAGGGCTTTGGTGTGATAACTTAAACACTTTTCACTATAAGTTTTTTTGTAAAGAATACAAGAGGCAATAAATGATTATTCTATTCTATTCTAACATTTAAGAAGTATTTCAATGCGTACATGCGATGTGAAGGCTATACAAGGTTATGGGTCAAATGCTGGAAAATACGATTGGAATAGTTAGCTGACGAATTTTGACTGGTACAGATGCAATGGGCTGAAAGAGATAATGGGAACTGCAGATGCTGGAGAATTCAAGATAACAAAGTGTGTGACTGGATGAACACAGCAGGCCAAGCAGCATCTCAGGAGCACAAAAGCTGACATTTCGGGCCTAGACCCTTCGTCAGATAACTTTGTTATCTTGCAATGGGCTGAAGTTCCTTTCTCTGTGCTGTAGATCTCTATGACTTTACACGTATCCACAGAGTTCTATGCTGTAGCCTCTGAATGGTCTAAGGTTTTTAACATCAGATGCTGGTGCGAGTTTGGAGATGGGGAAGGAGCTGGAGAGTTTTTCAGTTGGAAGGAGGAAATTCTCAGACTTTTCAATGCATGATTCAGCGAGACATGTTTTCTTACTGAACCTGTGCTTGTGACGGTGCCAACATTTTAATCAATAAGAGGTCCAAACCATGCTTCATAAGTTGCAATTACAATCAACAGATGGTGTCATGGAGATATACAGCACAGAAGCAGGCCCTTTGGTCCAACTCATCCATACCAACTAGATATCCTGAATTAACCTAATCCCATTTGCCAGCATGTGGCCCATATCCCTCTAAATCTTTCCTATTCATGCACCCTTCTGACGCTTTTTACATGTTGTAAATGTACCAACCTCCAGCACTTCCTCTGGCAGCTCATTCCATACACGCATCACACTCTGCCTGAGAAAGTTGCCCCTTAGTTCCCTTTTAAATATTTCCTCTCACTCCATAAACCCATGCCGTCTGGTTTTGGACTACCCTACTTTGGGGAAAAGACCTTGACTATTCACCCTAACCATGCCCCTCATGATTCTGTGAACTTCTATAAGGTCAACCCTCACCTACTCCAGGGAAAATAGCCCCAGCCTTATTCAGCCTCTCCCTGGAGCTCAAACCCTGGCAACATCCCTGTTTAACAACATCTTTCCTTTGACAAGGAGACCAGAATTGAACACAGCATGACATGCCAACTTCTACACTCAATGGTTAGAGACAACAAAATTGCAGATGCTGAAATCCAAAGTCGACACACAAAAAGCTGGATGAACATAGCAAGACAGGCAGCATGTGGAAGAAAGGAGCAGTCAATGCTCCAGGTGTACTGAAACAGCCAACAGATAGTGTCATACCCAAAATGTTGACTTCTCCTTTCCTCCAGATGCTGTCTGACTTGCTATGTTCTTCCAGCCTCCTGTTTGTCCACCTTCTATTCTCAGTGGACTAACCAGTAAAGGCAATCCCACCAAACGCCTTCTTCCCCACATGTCTGTCTGCAACTCCACTTTTAAGGAACTATGAGCCTGTAATCCAAGGTCTCTTTATCTGGCAACACTGCCCAGAAGCCTACCATTAAGTGTATAAGTCTTGCCCTGATTTGCCTTACAAAAATGCAGCACCTCGCATTTATCTAAATTAAACTCCATCTGCCACCCCTTGGCCCAGAACTAAAGGCCATTCAAATAAAAGCTTGAATTAAGTGAATGAGTGAGCAGACACAGACGTCTGTGAATGTGTATAAAGCATGAATAATAGTTAATCAAATCCTCTTGAAATCCTTCTTGAAAAGAAACTTCAATTGTATGAAGTCCAAATAGAGTTTTTTTTCCCCTGCATCTCCACATTTGTATTGGTTTGTACTGGGTTCTACTGGGATTAGACAAATATAATTGGGATTGAGAGATGTGTTTCCCTATCTGATGGAAGTTCTTGTGAGAAAACTGCAACGTTTTCTTTTTAGTAAGACACTTCAATATTTTTGCCCTGTCCCTTTCAGTCACGGAAAACTGTACAACGTTCTGGGCTCAGAATTTTACCAGCTGAACATATTGCCCAGATTTCAGCATCTATGGGAAATAAGTAATTTGTAATTTATATAAAACTTCTGGGAAATGCAATTGCTTTGATGTATAGGTGAATATGATGGTTATTGTACTCATGCAATCCCACAGTAAAAATGAAAGATTAATCTGCCTTTGGTTCTGCTGGTCAGGACACTGGGAGAACTCTGACCTTCTGAGTTAGGCCATGGGATTTTTAGGATGGAAATGGCGAACATCTCCTTTAAAGGTGTGGAGGATTCAAGGTCAACAGAAGGGCATGACATTTGGTCTTCTCCCATCAAAGGGACCAGCCGATCACTAATATTTCAACAATACATGAATTGGAAACGAAATCAGCTCATCTAGTTTCTCAGGCATTGATTTTGATTTGGGAAGGGTGTCTATGAATTAATAGGCTATTAAGAATTTAAAGTAATTACCTAAATTGAATCCTTCTTTGTTGACATACCAGACCTGGTCAGTCTCATACCAAACGTCTTCGCTCACCTAACAGCAAGGAAAATGCAGAAGAAAAATACAGGTTCAGCTGATGTGCATTCACTGCAGTAAAATATAGACCATAGCCAAGTGATTTTGTAGCACAGTGATAGTGTCACTCCACACTGAGCCACAGGGCCTAGGTTCAAGTCCCACCTTCTTCTGAAGTGCATCACAATATATCTGGACAGGCCGATTAAAACGTTCAAATACATACTGGGCTTGTGTGGAACAGTGGTAGCGCCTCTAAATGGGAGGCTGGGCTCAAGTCCCACTTCAGATTGATTAGAAAATATTTATGGACCATGTTCAATAGAGAAGGTTTCTACAAAAAGAGACATTTTGAACTCATTATATGTTATAGCCCTTGTATTTCCACCAAATACCAAATGAAGGAAAGGAGAAAGGCTTCGCAGCTTTAATAAAAAAGCTGCTGCAGATACCAGAAGCAACTTTAAAAGTTTGTAAATTAGCCTGAAATCCTTTGACCATGAATACCAGCTTAAAGTACGTGGCTTACTATATGTGAAAGGAAAGTCAAATTTAAAAATGAACTTTAGAGAGAATATTGAATTTCCTCCTGGGAAAACTGTAATCAGATCACCTTCCTCTCCACCAGCAAGGTCTGAAGACAATTCAGTACATTCTGAGAGTAAAGTTCCACATTCTGATTACTGCAATTAGAGAACTTTTAAAATCCTGAATTGGGTAATTGACAGAAATTACCTTTTCTAAGTCCACTCGACTTTCCTCAGTCCCTTGATTTGTTTCGTGATCGATGAGACTTTCACTCGGGCGTTCCGTTACATTCTCCACCTCTGGACTCTCAGTTTCTTGAGAACAGGGCTCTTGTGAAAGTTTCTCTGTGTCCATTTGAGATGTCCCATTTTCCGTTGATAATAGTTCCTCATTTCTGCTGGGCTGCTGCATGCTGGCATTGGTTTCCGTAACAACCGGGCCTTGACTGTTTGGGAATGAGCCATTATTTTGCTGAGGACTGCCTGGCTTTTCCAGTTCGATAGTGCGTTTACCTGCTGATAATCCCCTCACTTGGGTTCCTTTGGGTTTCCGAAACAGTTTTGGTCGTTTGCATTCGGCCTTTTTCTCAGGCGCTGGCGCTGACTGACCCTCAGGCCCATTGCCATGGTGACCATACACTAATAGCTGGGTTCCACTATCCATTGCCTCATCTACTGGCTGGCTCTCATTCTGAGTTAAATGTAAAAAATATTGAACCACACTATCATCCAACTTAGCCGGTCGCTGCAGTGGGAGACAGGGGAAGGGTTCAGAACAATACAAACGGAAAGGATGGGATGAAAATAATGTCATCATTAGCATGCACAGAGCGTCATATGCAGTTAACAATTCTGGGAAAATCAGAAGGCGTCAAACATGCAACAATCCAATCAAAAATTGTGCCAAATAATAAAAATAACAATACATTATTCTGGCCCATTTTAACACAATTGTAATCAGCTGCGGCACCTTTAACTGAAATGTGATATGGAATCAAGATTGGTGCCAGATGTTGCTGTGTAAATTAATGGTTTTGAAAGGGTTAATATTGGAGACCAATCATAAAGACATGGTCTGGAAAAAGGCAGAACCTCTGCAGGATCTTGTAGGGTGAATGCCTTCATTTACAGGTCTCCCATAATCTCAGTCACAATATCTAGATTACTAAAGTAATTTGGACCTGATTGCCATCAAGCGATAAACTACGAGATTCTTGATAACGAAAGAGATTAAAGACTATCAGTAATGTAGAATTGAGAGTAAAAACAGATCTGCAATGATGTTATTGAATGATAGAGCAGGCACAAAGGGCCTTGTCTTATTTCTTGCTTACATGCTCATGTTTCAAGGTAAGAACCTTTTATTATTAGAGTCTGGTAACTTCCCTCTCCCACTGTAAACTATGACAAACTTCAGAGCAGTGGAGAGAAGAGAATGATGACAGCAAGCTACCACAATCACAAGGTGGTAATAGCTGGCAACACGACATACGCAAATGAGCCAGTTGTATAGTGCCACTATTGTACATAATAACATACTGTATGTGTAAAGATAGTAACATTTATATGGCTTATTAAATGTGATAAAAGGCATTTCATAGGGTCATTATCAAAGTCAGCCACTAAAGAGATATTAGGTCAAGTAACTAAAGAAGTTGTCAAAGGATCGGTTTTCCTACAGGCCTTGGAGGAAGAGAAGGGGTAACCAAATGGAAAGCTTTAAGAAGGGGAATCTAGGCATTAGGATCTAGGTGGCTGAAGGCATAATCAATTAGATTGGATTGGTGAATCGAAAAATGGCCAAAGGTGGAGGGACACAAAGATGTTTGCACGTTCTAGGGATGGAGATAGTTTCAGAGGCAATAACAGAGACAGAGACAAATTGTACAATTGTCAGAAATGCTCAGATGTAGCACCCAAATCTGAACCATGCTGCTGGCAGTGTAGCAAGAATGTTCCTCATCTTTCATCGTTCATTATGGTCAATTTTTATGTTCATAGTATCAGGGTGTGGTTTTTGTGAGCTTTCTCAATGAGAACAATGAGTATCACCAGAATAAATGGCTGCCGACTAGAAGTACCAACTCAGGTTGGATGTATCCCTGAGCGTTTCATTGATGAGTTCCAGCATTTATTGGCCAATTGGAAAGCAAATAGAATCTTTGTTAACCAACTGGTTAATCCTGACTATTGCTTCAACAGCCCTTTCCTGCACTATTCCCCCTTCATTTCCAATAATTTCACCATTTTTCTGTTCCCCTCAAAGGGAGGGGGAAACAGAGTCTTTGATTTTCTTTCTTTCCAGTAGAGGTCGATGCATTTTCGATAAACAAGGGGGTGAAGAGTTATCACGGGAGGAAGGAATGTGGAATGATCAGTCATGATCCTACTGGATGCTTGGAGGGTCAAAATCCTGAATATAAGCATAACTAAGGAATTAAAATGTTCAAAGAAAATTTTTAAAATGTTTTTTTAATGCCCTTTCATTATTAATGACTTTTTTTCCTGGTGGCATGCATTATTCTGGTGATTAGTGTTCGGTTTTTGGAGACTCTAGGAGGATCCTGTCAAGTTTGCAGTACTCCTGCCAGCCTATGTTGGAATCAAAAGGTCACTAATTCAAGTCAACTTGAAATATTCATTCCAATTTTACTTGTCTTGGACATAAAATTTTAAAAAGCACAAATAATGCTATGAACAAGATCAGAGATAATGGGAACTGCAGATGCTGGAGAATTCCAAGATAATAAAATGTGAGGCTGGATGAACACAGCAGGCCAAGCAGCATCTCAGGAGCACAAAAGCTGACGTTTCGGGCCTAGACCCTTCATCAGAGAGGGGGATGGGGAGAGGGAACTGGAATAAATAGGGAGAGAGGGGGAGGCGGACCGAAGATGGAGAGTAAAGAAGATAGGTGGAGAGAGTGTAGGTGGGGAGGTAGGGAGGGGATAGGTCAGTCCAGGGAAGACGGACAGGTCAAGGAGGTGGGATGAGGTTAGTAGGTAGCTGGGGGTGCGGCTTGTGGTGGGAGGAAGGGATGGGTGAGAGGAAGAACCGGTTAGGGAGGCAGAGACAGGTTGGACTGGTTTTGGGATGCAGTGGGTGGGGGGGAAGAGCTGGGCTGGTTGTGTGGTGCAGTGGGGGGAGGGGACGAACTGGGCTGGTTTAGGGATGCAGTTCCGGAAGGGGAGATTTTGAAACTGGTGAAGTCCACATTGATACCATATGGCTGCAGGGTTCCCAGGCGGAATATGAGTTGCTGTTCCTGCAACCTTCGGGTGGCATCATTGTGGCACTGCAGGAGGCCCATGATGGACATGTCATCTAGAGAATGGGAGGGGGAGGACAACTGCACCTCCCAGTCGCAAACCATTTCCACTCCCCCTCCCATTCTCTAGATGACATGTCCATCATGGGCCTCCTGCACTGCCACAATGATGCCACCCGAAGGTTGCAGGAACAGCAACTCATATTCCGCCTGGGAACCCTGCAGCCATATGGTATCAATGTGGACTTCACCAGTTTCAAAATCTCCCCTTCCCCCACTGCATCCCTAAACCAGCCCAGTTCGTCCCCTCCCCCCACTGCACCACACAACCAGCCCAGCTCTTCCCCCCCACCCACTGCATCCCAAAACCAGTCCAACCTGTCTCTGCCTCCCTAACCGGTTCTTCCTCTCACCCATCCCTTCCTCCCACCCCAAGCCGCACCCCCAGCTACCTACTAACCTCATCCCACCTCCTTGACCTGTCCGTCTTCCCTGGACTGACCTATCCCCTCCCTACCTCCCCACCTACACTCTCTCCACCTATCTTCTTTACTCTCCATCTTCGGTCCGCCTCCCCCTCTCTCCCTATTTATTCCAGTTCCCTCTCCCCATCCCCCTCTCTGATGAAGGGTCTAGGCCCGAAACGTCAGCTTTTGTGCTCCTGAGATGCTGCTTGGCCTGCTGTGTTCATCCAGCCTCACATTTTATTATGCTATGAACAAGAATTGTTTTTAAGAAAGGGCAGGAAAGTCTTAGCACCCAACATCTCAGTGGTCCTGAAACTGAGACAATGCCACTGATTAAGATTATATTCCTGCTCATAAACAGCCACTAGTGAGTGGGAGGGTCTCTACCACTGAGCCAAAAAATCCCAGCTGCAGTTCCATTTACTTGACAAGTGAGTCTGAGCAGGTTTCCTTTCTTTTTTAACATCAACTCAAATCACTTGATCGAATTTTTTGAAGAAGTGAAGAAGATTGATGAGAGCAGAGCAGAGAACATTGTTTGTGAGGACTTTAGCAAGGTGCTGGACAAGGCACTGCATGGTAGACTGATTAGCAAGGTTAAATCACATGGAATACAGGGGAGGTAGCCATTTGGATACAAAATTGACTCGAAGGTAGGAGACAGAGGCTGGCGGTGGAGGGTTGTTCTTCAGACTGGAGGCCTGTGACTAGCAGTTGCTGCAAGGATCGGTGCTGGGTCCACTATTTTTTATCATTTATATGAATGACTTGGATGTGAACATAGGAGGTATGGTTAGTAAATTTACAGATGACAGCAAAATTGGTGGTGTAATGGACAATGAAGAAGGTTACCCCAGAGTACATCTACATCTTGATCAGATGGGCAAATGGACCAAGAAGTGGCAGAAGAAGTTTAATTTAGATAAATGTGAGGTGCTGCATTTTGGAAAGGCAGATCAGGGCACTTAATGGTAAAGTCCTGGGGAGTGTTGCCAAACAAAGAGATCTTGGGATGCAAGTTCATAGTTCCTTGCAGATAAACAGTGTGGTGAAGAAGGCGTTTGGTACACTTGCCATCATTGTTCAGTGCACTGAGTCTAGGACTTGTGATGTCATGTTGTGACTGTACAGGACATCAGCGAGGCCACTTTTGGAATACCGTGTGCAGTTCTGGTCTCCCTGCTGCAGGGAAGATGTTGTGAAACTTGAAAAGGTGCAGAAAAGATTTAGCAGGATTTCGCCAAGGGTGGATTTGAGCTATAGGGAGAGGCTGAATAGGCTGGGATTATTTTCTCTACAGTATCAGAGGCTGAGGGGTGACCTTATAGAAGTTTATAAGGTCACGAGGAGCATGGGTAGGGTGAATAGCCAAGGGCTTTTCCCCAGGGTAGGGGAGACCAAAACCCAAGGGCACAAGTGAGAGGGAAATCATTTTAAAGGGACTTAAGGGACAACATTTTCAAACAGGGGGCGGTGCATGTATGGAATGAGCTGCCAGAGGATATGGTGGAGGCTGGTACAATTACAACATTTAAAAGGCATCTGGATGGGTGCATGAATAGGAAGAGTTTAAAGGGACATGGGTCAAACGCTGGCAAATGGAACAAGATTAATTTAGGATATCTGGTTGACATGGACGAGTTGAACTAAATGGTTTGTTTCCATATCATGGAACTCTATGACCCTAACGCAAAGTGAAGGGAGTCGTGATGATCTGGAATACCGTGCATGATAAAATAGTTGAAAAAGATACAATGGTAACTATCAAAAGGAAATGGATAAATAGTTAAAAGAGGACGTCTACAGGGAAGCAGGGGTGTGGGACTAGTTAAATAACTTGTACAGACAGTCAGTATGGGCGCAATGGGAAGGCAATGACCTAGTCATATTATTGCTGGACTGTTAATCCAGAGACTTAGTAATGTTCAGGGGACCTGAGTTTGAATCCCGTCACAGTAGGTGGTAGAAATTTGAATTCAATAAAAATCTGAAGTTAATGAGCATCTGATGCTGAATAAGTCCGATGGAGTCTAACGATGACCATGAAACCATTATTGATTGCTGGGGGAAAACCCATCCCTTTCGGGAAAGAAACTGCCATCCTTAGGTGATTCACTTTGGGAGGATGAATAGGAAGGCAGAATATACCGGGTCAATGGAAAGATTCTTGGTAGTGTAGATTTGCAGAGGGATCTTGGTGTCCATGTACACAGATCCTTGAAAGTTGCCACTCAGGTTGATAGTACAGTTAAGAAGGCTTACGGTGTGTTAGGTTTTATTAGTAGAGGGATTGAGTTCCGGAGCCGTGATGTCATGATGCAATTGTTCCAAACACTAGTGCAGCCTCATTTGGAATATTGTGTGCAGTTCTGGTCGCCCCATTACAGGAAGGATGTGGAAGCATTGGAAAAGATGCTGAGGAGATTTACCAGGATGTTACCTGGCCTGGAGCGCAGGCCCTATGAAGAAAGGCTGAGGGACTTGGGTCTGTTCTCATTGGAGAGAAGGAGGCTAAGAGGGGATTTAACAGAGACATACAAGATGATCAGAGGATTAGATAGGGTGGACAGTGAGAGTCTTTTTCTGAGGATGATGACGTCAGCTTGTACAAGGGAGCATAGCCACAAATTGAGGGGTGATAGATTTAAGACAGATGTCAGAGGCAGGTTCTTTACTCAGAGAGTGGTAAGGGCGTGGAACGCCTTGCCTGCCAATGTAGTTAACTCAGCCACATTAGGGGCATTTAAACAATACTTGGATAAGCATATGGATAATGATGGGATAGTGTAGGGGGAGGGGCTTAGATTAGTTCACAGGTCAGCGCAACATGGAGGGCCGAAGGGCCTGTTCTGCGCTGTATTGTTCTGTGTTCTGTGTTCTTACTTGGTCTGGACTACATGTGACCTGCAGCAATGCGGTTGTACTCTGGACAATTAGGGATGGGTAATAAATGCTGTGCCTAGCCGGTGACACCACGTCCCATGAATGAATGAGGAAAAAATGAGCTGAGGAGACACTGTCTGTACTGTGAGCCCTGATTCTAAATCCAACCACAGCACTTTTCGACATTGAGGCTTTCCCTTCACTTGAGCCCTCCCAGACATAGCTGTCCCTGCCTCCCAGCCGCACCTCTCACCTGGAGATCATGCCGTTGCTCCTTCTCAAGTTCCCGTGCTACTTTTGCCTCCTTCTCAGTTTCTCGGACCAGCTGCTTAATGAAGCCAGCAGTAGCTACAGGGGAGACGGGTGATGAAGGGGGACGGGGCTGCTCTTCTTCCTTGATCTATTTTTATACAAATCGACCGAGAGCCATTTTAGAAAGGTTGAGTTCCATGCACCTCCTGCACCCTGCCAATTAACCCACTGCATTCCTCTGCAATGTTCAGTGTTTGGCAATGAAGACCAAATTATAGACAAACTAGAAACCTGATGTCCTTTCACAGAATCATGTCATAGAATCCTACAGTGTGGAAGCAGGCCATTCAGCCCATCAAGTCTGCACCGACACTCTGAAGAGCATCCTGCCCAGACCCAATCCGCTACCCTATAACCCTGCATTTCTCATGGCTCTCTCACTAGCCTGCACCATCCCTGGACACCACAGGCAATTTAGCACCTAAACTGCACATCTTTGGACTGTGGGAGGAAACTGGAGCACTCAGGCACAGGGTGAATGTACAAATTCCACACAGACAGTCACCCAAGGGTGGAATCAAACCCAGGTCCCTGGCACTGTGAGACAGCAGTGCTAACCACTGAGCCACTGTGCCACCCCTCTTACTTCCCCATTCCCACACTCTACCCACAAGGCAACAATCTCCCACTTTTCCAATTGGCAGGCCCACTGCTCATATCCATTCTTGAACTAAGTAAAAGTTATGTAAAACCATATTGTTTTATACAGAAGTATATAAAACACTTGATAGGCTGCATTTGAAGTATTGTGTGCAGTTATGGTCACCACGCTACCAGAAGGATGCGGAAGCTTTGGAGAAAGTACAGAGAAGGTTCACCAGGATGTTGCCTGGTCTCCAAGGCATTGGCTATTAGAAAAGGTTAAAAAGATTATGATTATTTTCACTGGAAAGACCGCAGCTGAGAGGAGACCTGATAGCGGTCTACAAAATTATGAGAGGCATAGATAGGGTGGATAACTTTTCCCAGGTTGAAATTTCAAATACAAGGGGGCACAGGTTCAAGGTCAGAGGGGGAAAGTTTAAGGGAGAAATGCGGGCGAAGTTTTTCATTCAGAGTGGTAGCAGCCTGGAATGCACTACCAGAAGACATGGTGGAAGTGGGCACATTGAAGACAGTTAAGAGCCATATAGATGGGTACATGAATAGGGAGGGAATTGAGGGATATGGATTGAAAAATGGCAGGTTTGCTTTTAGGATCAATTAGGGCATTGGTGGTCAGCACAGGCTTGGAGGGCCGAAGGGCCTGTTCCTGTGCTGTATTTTTTCATTTAGTCATTGGTTCACTTGAACTCAGTCATGGTCTTTCGAAACTGGAGATTCATATGTGGACAATGTTAATATGCATGAATGGAAACTAAACCTGCCAAAAGGTCTCTGCCTTCAAAGGAGGCATATGGAAATAAATGTCTAAATAGAACGATCTAGTCAATGTATAGCCTGAAGGAGATCCAAGAGATTTTGTGCCCACTTTAAATGTCAGTCGTGTACTGTAACAAAGCAATTTATTGATGTGGACGACACCATTAGGGCCATTTTTAACTGAGTGAGCAAGAAAGGAAGCATTAGGCAGATGGAAATGTAAATGCCTCTCAGTGTCAGAGCTGTTCCCCATGACCATTCTCCTTTGAAGGAATGGATCAGTCCTAAACCCACAGTTTGCAGAAAACCTTTTCCCACATAGTCACTAGTTTTGTCTGACAGCCTTAGATAGTACGTGCCAATGAGTAATTCACCAAGAGTACATCACTGTCAAAACCTGCCTCTCTTCTCCTTATTGTCCTCAAATTTTCAGAGAGGAATTTGATCAGGCATTGCTAGGCAGTTTTCTCTCTCTACAGGAGTTCAGGCAAATTAGGAATATTCCAATTTCACATGATCAGGAGATTTGTTTAATTATTTTAATTTTAAACCCTTTGGGGCCTCACATCATATAAGCATGATCCAAGTGTGCTACAAACCAAGTATTCGTCTCTTCATTGTACATTGTCTCTGCGCAGCATGGAAAGCCCATTTTCAGCACATTCCTCACCAGCACTATGTCATGGAGATCTTGTTCCTATTGCAATCTACTTCATAAAAACAACTTCCATCCACTTACAGGTGCCTCATCCAACAAGACATGGAGATGGGAATTAGATATTCTATTGCACATAGGAAGTGCATGACATTCTCAGGGAAGCTAACCACCAGTGCAGCGAGTAACGCTCAAAGCTGAATTTAACAATCAGGTCAGACTTTAATATGTTAGTTATTACATTGATGGACTGAATGGTCACTTTCTGCTCTGCATTATTCTATAATTCTATGCTTACTGGACAACACTGAAACAGCCATGCACATGCTTGGCACATCTGTGGGTGATCATAACTTAACCTAGGCACGTAAATACATTTGGACATGGATGGCCTGCTGCTCGCATACATTAACAGCTCAGGTTGTTCTAAAGTTGGAGGATGGGAGATATCACCCACCACTGGATGCTACTTGTCAATTGTCACATCAACTCCCACCTCCTCCTCTCACATCCTCCTCCTGCCATCTTCTTTGTGCAAAAGTCAGGAATCATCACACAAGCTCCTACACAACCTGGATTTCTCCCAAGAATTCCAAACTGTGAACCTCTTTACCATGCTCAGGCATCCATTCCTCCTTCTTCAAGTTTTGAATAACAAGTTTGGTGTTATCGAACCATCATGCCTCAATTCGCCCCCACTTTCCCACCTCACCCTTTCAGTTCCTACAGCTTAAAATCTTTTTATATCAAATCTTTTGATATCAAACATTGACAGTCAGCTCTTCCTAGTAGGCACAGTCTTCCCCCTTACTGCCTTCTGAGTACACTAATTCAGCATCTTAATATCATGATTTATTTCTGGTTGACAGCAAGATGAATTGCTGGTTTGACAACTGACAACACAAGTGGACAGAAGACTGGAGTAGTGGTATGAGGGATAGTATAACATGAGCTGAAATTTCGTAGACCAGGACGGGTCTGCTTCTGAAGCAGACAAACAGTCTTTAACACAGACTTAGCTTCACCTACGCTGTAGAATGTTACTTGTTTGTATAAAGCATCTTTCTGTTTGTCTAAGTGAGAAGGTCAGGTAATTGACCACCCTTGTGGACAGTATCACCAGGCACAGAAACACATCAATACGTTATACGGGGAAGGGGTGATGTAAGAAATTGCATTGGCCAACATGCTTCTCTTGTTGATTAAATATCAACTTCATTGCCCATAGTATCAGATCTGTACCTACCGCAGCATGCAGTTTCAGATATATCCCAAAATAGCACACAACAACCATCTACATTGTACTGGCATCTTAGCAACAGCACTGCATTATTCCCAAGCTGAAACCAGCCATACAGAATTTAATTAAAAGGGGACGTCACACAAGAACTTGCTCCACAGTCAGATCCTTGTTGGCGATCAACATTTTATCAGAAATAGCCATCATTGCCACTTTTTCTAAACTGTGCTCGCCACTGTTCCTCATCCAAGCTCAAAGCAGGCTTTCACATAATGACCCTGACTGCCTGAAAACACAAATGACAAGGGTTCACTTGGGATTTTGATTAAATGGGCAATTTAGATAAACCTCCCCTTTCCCCACTGAATTGTTACTTTTTGAAAGTGCTAATTTCATTCTTTTCATTCATACATGCACACGTCACAGTACTAAGAATTATCGAATTAGAATTTATAAAGCTTTGGGCTCACAGTTTGATGTTAGCAAGGCAGAGATCAATATTGTTGCAACTGTTTTAATTCTGTTCACCACTCAGACAGTCTTGTGCCCTAGGTCAATAGATATGAAACTGGAAAAGCACAGCAAGTCAGACAGGGATAGCATTTTTGCAGGAGGGTCTGGTGGTAGCAGAGCAAACTGACCTCTACATCACTGAGGCCAGACGCCAACTCTCCAACACCTCCTCCTACCTTCTCCTCAATCCTGACCCCACCTCTGATCACAAGCCACCATCACCCAGACCATCAACAACCTCATCACTTTGAGAGATCTCCCATCTACAGCCTTCGACCTAGTTCCACAACCCCTCGCCGTCAATTTCTATCTCCTACCCAAAATCCACAATCCCAACTGCCCCTGTTGACCCAATGTCTTTCCCTGCTGCTGCCCCACTGAGCTCATCTCCTCCTACCTCGACTCTGTTCTTTCCCCTTTGGTCCAGTAACTCCCCACCTACATATGTGACACAAGCTATGGTCTCCACCTTTTCCAAAACTTTCATTTCCCTGGCCCTCAACACCTCATCTTCACCATGGACATTCAGTCCCTGTACACATGCATCCCCCACAAGGATTGCCTAAAAGCCCTCTGCTTCTTCCTCTCCCCATAGGCCTAACCAGTTCCCCACCACTGACACACTCATTCTCTTGGCAGAGCTGGTCCTCACCCTCAACAATTTTTCCTTTGATCCCTCCCACTTCCTGCAACCAAAGGGATGGCCATGGGCTATGCCTGCCCCTTTGTAGGATTTGTGGAACAGCCCCTCTTCCATAATTACACTAGCACCTTGCCCCACCCCTTACTCCGCAATATTGATAACCGCATTGGTGCTGCCTCATGCTCCCGCGAGGAACTCAAACAGTTCATCAACTTTGCTAACACTTTCCACCCCGCCTTCAAATCCATCTGGGCCATTTCTGATACCTCCCTCCACTTCCTGGACCTCTCTGTCTCCATCTCCGGTAACCGTCTCTCCGCCAACATCCATTTTGAGCCCATTGACTCCCACAACTATCCCACTTGCACCTTCTCTCACCCAACACCCTGCAAAAGTTCTATCCCATACTCTCAATTCCTCCACCTCCACTGAACCTGCTCCCAGGATGAGTAGGTTTACTCCAGGATATCCCAGATATCCTCCTATTTTAGGGACCGTAGTTTCCCCCTCCTCTGCAACTAACAATGCCCTTAACCACATCTCACCCATTTCCCTCAGTTCTGCCCTCAAATTCCCTCCCCCACAACAACAAGAACGATGCAGTCCTGGCTGGTTGGCTCGCCGAGCTGGCTCATTGTTTTTCCGCAGATGTTTCATTACCCTCAGATGAAGTGCTGTTGTGTTTCCCACCTGTTAGCTGAAGCCTGGAGTCCGTTGAGCTGGATTACCTCACTTCCGGTCTTCCTTCGCAGTGGAGTGAATATGGGGTCAAGCCCTATGTGTTTGTTGATGGTTTTCTTTGTGGAGCACCAGGCTTCTAGCAATTCCCGTGCTTGTCTCTGCTTTGCTTGTCCCTGGATCTTGGTGTTGCCCCAGTCAAATTGGTGGTTTTCCTTATCCATGTGGATAGAGAGTAAGTATTGGTCATGTCTTTTTGCAGCCAATTGATTTTTGTATGAATCAACCAACCAACCACAACATGCACAACCCGAGCTACAAATCTACTCTAAAACCATAAGGATAGAGTACCCCTAGTCCTCATGCACTGCTCAACCAACCTCCAAATCCAACACATCATCGTCCAACATTTCCGCCACCTACAATCAGACTCCACCACCAAAAAGATATTTGCCTCCCATTCCTTTCTGCCTTCCACTGGGGCCAGTCATTCCGTGACTCCCTTGTCAGCTCCACACTCCTCATCAACTTCACCACCGCACCCCGTACCTTTCCCTGCAACCGCAGGAAGTATAACTCCTGCCCCATACCTCCCCCACTCACTTAACAATCCCTCCGAATCCATCAGCGATTCCCCCACACTTCATCCAAGTTTATCGACTGTATCCTTTACTCCCGATGTGGTCTCCTTTTTATCAGAGTGACCAAACACAGATTAGGGGAGCAGTTCAGAGAGCATCTGTACTCTGTACACACCAACCAGCCCGACCTTCCGGTTGCCATCCATTTTAATACCCACTCCCACACCCCTAGCGATATGTCCAGCTTTGGCTTCCTCTGCTGTCAGGGTGAGGCCAAATGTAAACTGGAGGAACATCACCTGATATTTCGCCTTGGGAGCTTAAGCCCAATATTGACTTCACCAGCTTCAAAATCCCTCCACCCCCAGGCTTATCCCATGTTCAGCCTTCCCCCTCCTCCTTGCCTCCCTGATCTGACCTACCTGTCCATCTTCCTATTCATCTATCCACTCCACCCTTCCCACAGAGCGGACACAGTAACTCCCTACCTACATCCACCTATCATCATCTCTTCTATCCTTCCCCCAGCCCCACTCCCTCCCTCGATTTACTTCGGGGCTCCCTTACCCTTCCCCTGTCCTGATGAAGGGTGTCAGCCTGAAACATTGACTTTCCTGCTCCTTGGATACTGTCCAACCTGCTGTGTTTTTCCAGCCTCATATCAATTGATTCTGGCTTCCAGCATCCTTACTGCCCCCAAGTCTTGCACCCTGTGTTTCCTTTCCTGTTCCTCCCAACCTACAACATCTGCAAAACAGCTAAATTCAAATTTGTATTTCAAATACAATTCTCACCCTGTAAATAAATTATTCTAAACATGACAAAAATATTACCAATTACTCAATGTCAGAGTCTGGTATCCCAGGGCCACTATTGGGCAGAATCCCTTCCACACCTAATTAGATGTTTTAGCCTCAAGTTACCAATAGATTCCCAGGTTAGGTACTGGTCCTACAATGTCTGAGATTCATAAAGCTGTGCCTACAAAGAAAGAATTTACTTTAATGTCACAAATGAATCATTTCTGGCGGACTACCTAAAGGCTTGTAATGGTAGATATATGAACTTGGGAGATCATTGAGGTTGTTCCCAGACGTTCAACAGGATTCATATTAAAACAAACCTGAAGAAACATAACTTACTTTGGCACAAATGCTAAAAACGTGTCATTAGCATCTCTGATGCTAACCTATCGTAGGTTGTATCTTAGAAATTGTTCGAGAGGTACTGATATCATGAGTGTCAAGGACAGAAAGATAAGAGATGTTTGTGTAAAGGCTGGGGCGATATGGGCAAGAAAATTCAAAAAATGCATTTAAGATATCATTTCAGATGGAGGTAGTTAAAGATTTCAAGTCGTTCCTTTCATTATAAGAATTTCTGATGCCTTTAGACTGGCTATTCTCATTTACCTCGTGTGCATTTTCAATTATAGTGCATGACTATTGTTGGGACATCACCATCACTATTTTCAGTAGACAATTCTTGCTTCCTCCCTTAATTCCACTTCCTTGCAAACTTCTATGCTGTTGAAATCCATTTCCATTAATTATCTAACAATGTTCAGGAGAGGATGAGTGAACAGAAATATAAATTAGCCGACTTACCACTGTATTAATCTAAATTTAATCATTGAGAAATTCTTTCTGAAATCCTACTGAATTTTAAATTACCCCAATGAGCACTCAGTTTCGGGTTTTGACTGTCTGAGCAGGTTTACAGCTTCTGGGCAAACTGCAAAGAGGCTGCCAAAATCCAATTACTTACAAAATATTCATTTCAGAATTATCTGCATGATGCATGCAACTCTGGGACAGACCAACACCAGCCCCCACAGAGATCAGAACCAGACAATCCAGTTGGAAATACGGGATGTCACGGATCCAATCTTGCATTCATATCTGAGTTGCAAAGCAGAATCGGAATGCACTGATGAGATTAGACACATTGGCTTTGCAAATGTAATCTGTGCCACAATGCCTGAATGGAAAAATGACTGAATTCTGCGTATCAAACCAAGACTTTCTCAGGGTCTATTAGAAATAAGCAGCTAGGGCATTTCTGAAAGTTGGACGTTGTGAAGCCAAGTTTTGGGTTATTGGTTTCATCCAGTATAGAAAATGAAGTCCCATAGTTCGGTCCTGAAGCTCAAATCTGCTTGAACCCTATAAATGTAGAAATGCAACCAGCAGCACACGGCCATGCCGATCCTAGCCACACCCAACTATGGTCAGGAGCACTGCAAACCAAATGATAAGACCATATGTCTCACTGCCAATTCCTGTAATACTGGTCTTTTCATTTAAATGTTAACAGCATGACAATAGATGGTAAGGGAGAATATGAAAGTATGAAGCAGCAACCAATAGTTCTGTTAGTAAATTAAGTGGAATTTGTGTCCTTTCGTCTTCCAAGCAATTGTTCCACTTCCCAGAAATCACCCAGCTCTTACCCAATACTGTACAATCATTTTTATCAGTCAGGACCATCAGAGATTACTCCATGCCACCCTAATGTTACCTAGAGCTATTTCACTGTGTGGACAATTAGCCACAGTCTGTGAATGACGACTGGCGTATCTCTGTTAGAAAGGGAGACACAAGGAGCTATACAACCTGGGTGGAGGGAGTAGGTGGCATTATTCCACAACAAAGGTGGACTGAGTGAGGAGGCAGGTGCCAAGCCTACCGGAACCTGATTGGGAATTGAAACCACTGTGATCCCATCATTCTGAACTATGCGTTAGTCATTTAACCCACCAGTTACCTTACTGCGATAATGCAAAGAAGACAGGGATAATCCGATTTCACCCAAACTATGGAAGAACTGTGGTAAATTGCCACGAGACAGTTTTGAGCAGTGGCTGCAGTCACTGTTTATTCAGTAACATCCCTTTCACTCACTTTCTGTGAGGAGCTGAACTAGCAGAATTTTATAATACTTGGGTGCATCAGGCTAGCAACCAGTTAGCCTGTCATGAAGTGTGAAAAGCCAATAGACTTTGTTGTCTGTTGACTGCTGCCAAGCATCTGTGAAGCCTAGAGGGACACGCATTTAGGAGGAGAGATGGGAACACTGATGAGAACAGATAGCATTTCAAACAGCTGGGACCCAGACATCTAGCCAGCCAGTATGGAATTGATTATCTTTGTCAGGTAGGGCAGAGTACAGGGCAATGTCTAAAATAAACATGCTGATTAGATTGAGTACAGGGCAAAGGTAACCTCAAGTAGCTCAGGTTTGGAATGAGAAAGTAAGGGATCATCATGGTCTGAGGGAGCTTTGCACAAGAAGGAGGTGAGGAAGCAGAAATCCCTTCTAGACAAGCTGACCTCATGAAGGAGAACCTTGTTTAACAGCATTTATAGATTTCATTGCTGCCACATTGCCACAAAATGTTAAATGACAGGGATGATCTGAGAAAGAGATGGTTTATCTAGAGAAAAAAAATCAGGTCATTAACGAAAGGGAATTAAGTTATGACTCCTGGCCTATATGTCTCATGTGGAAAAGCCAACAATTCTGTCCCTGAGAGTCAACATCAAATTCATTTTAGATAGTGCAGTTTTTTGTCAAGTTCCCTAAATATGATTGCAACTGCTGCGAGACTCAGATTTGCTGTCACTTGGACAGACGCTGAATTTTTTGATTAAAATGTGATTCTTCTCTAAAAGCGTCTTTAAATTGATCAAACCCACGTGTGTCTAACCCCATGCCATTTTGCTGGGCCATCTGTTGCTTTGTTAAAGGAAGCTCATTCACACTCCTAGAAGCCAATGCAACTTCTATTTTCTCTGCTGCATGCAGGATGTAAACCTGTGACCCAAGGCGAGTAACTTTCCTTTTGTTCCCATAATGCTAGACGTGAGGAAACAGCCATGTTCCTATAGCTTAATCGAGGACCGTTACACAACGGGCTTTGCGCTCAGGTGACTTGAAGGATATGGAGACATCAAACTACAAGGCAGGTGAAAAGGTCATGCAGAGTTTTCCAAAGATATAGAAATGGTGGAAGTAGGAAAGGAAGAGAGAAACAGAATGATTAGATTAGTGATGCCCACAGAAAAAATGTCATACAAAATTATAGGAAAACATGAATCACTACTTTCTCTCCATGAAAACATTGATTGAATGAGACACAGTGAAGTCAGTTCTGCAGCTCCTACACAGACTAACTTCCAGCAATGATGCCTTCATTTATCATTGAAGATGAGTTGAAAAAGTCACAATGTGTCATTCCAGTGCTAGTCAGATGCGGCACATTAGCATGGAGGATGAATTTCCTTTGTGTGCCTTTCTAATTGCAAATTTTGTTTTATTATTGCAATTGAAATAAAAATAAATTCCGTTATTCACTTAAATCAAACAAACATGAGGTATGTCACAAGTTGGAGTGATTCAGGAATTACAGGATACAGTTTATTCTTAAATCACAAACCACAAACTCCTCAGAAGGACAAAGAAAATGTTGGTCTACTGATTGACAAATTTTGCCCCGCTTCTCATTTGCAATATTTGTCAATCCCTTCTCATCTGACAATTTTACTACTATAGACATTGCTCCTCGAACCTACCCTTCTTACTTTCTCTCGTGCTCCAAATATGCCATCCTACACCTTACTTCCCTCTCCTTACATCCGTAAGGTGTTGATATCATGATTCATCATATCATCTCCTGCCTACCTTCATTCCCACAGATTCTGAGCTGTGGAATCTCTTAGCTTCCTCCATCAAGTTCTCCCCATCTACAGCTTTTCAAAACCCAAGTTCAGCTTCCTCAATTCCTGTTTGGTTTCAATTTCTCTCCTACTATTCACAACCTTGACTCTTCATATAGTTTGCTCAATTTTAACCGATGAAGCTCACAGAAGCTGTTATTAACAAAAGAAAGCATGGCGTCTATATCACAATTTTCATGACCGCTGGCCATCTCAAGGCACTTTGCTGCTTTTTAAAGTGTAGTGACTGTCACAACGTAGGAACATAGCAGCCAATGTGCAGACAAGCAAGATCAGTCAAAAATGGTAAAATGTTTTATATGATGAAATTTGGAACTGGCCAGAGCTGTTCTTTGAAATTGTGCCTTGTGGGCCTTTTATATTGACTTGAGCAAACACAGGGTCGCAGTTTAATGACTCGATCAGACGACAGCACCTCCAATATTGCAGCACTCTCTCAGATCCACACCAGAGTGGCAACTGCTCATTTTTGCACTCGAGCAGTGACAACAGGATTTGAACTCAAACCCTAACACATCAAAAGCAACTGAGTCACAACTGATGGCTTAAAGACCTAGCTCATTGCACACAATGATAACAACAACATCGATGTGTGCCTTCAATGTGGAGAAACATCACAAAACGCTGCACGTGAAAGGTCAAATGAAAAGATTTGGTATGAGAGATTCCAGGTATTCACGTTTATGAGGAGAGTTTCAGAGCACAGAGATTGAGCGGTCAACAGCACTGACATGGGAATTCCAAGACAATAAAATGTGAGGCTGGATGAACACAGCAGGCCAAGCAGCATCAGCCTCACATTTTATTGTCTTGGAATTCTCCAGCATCTGCAGTTCCCATTATCTCAGCACTGACATGGGACTGGGTGTGTGGGAGTGTGCTGATGATACAGATGGAACCTCCAGAGAAAAACACCAGAAAGCATGAGAAGGCAGGAAAGATGGAGGTGAGCTTGGTAATGCTGCAGGGCACAACTTAATAAAACTACCAGTCAATCGTCACATCACAGGGCTGCAGGTTCAGGCCTTGAAGGTGCTAAGTCCAAATGATTGCCCTCAACTTCATCCAGTCCCCCGAAATAAAAACATTGAAATGTTACAGTCAGCTGAACAGGAGGCGAGAATGAAACCTCCGGTGGCAGATTTTGTTGCCAGCAGCAGCCTGAAAGCCAACAGCAGCATAAGTTCGCTTGTTACATGGACTGCAATTTAACAATTGTACATGGCCTGTTAACTTTCTATTCATCATTGAACATAGTGATCAGTGAGACCCACACTGTGTAATTTCATGGATAACAAAATGTAGAGCTAGAGGAATACAGCAGGCCAGGCAGCATCAGAGGAGCAGGAAAGCTGACGTTTCGGGTCCTCATGCCGCCTGGCCTGCTGTGTCCTTCCACTCCATACGGTGTTATCTCTGACTCCAGCATCTGCAGTTCTTCCTGTCCCTGTGTAATTTGATGGAGTGTTTAAGGTTCGGAGTAATGTGACAAGTCTGAGAGTACACAGGTTACCTGATGAAGGGCTTCACTGCTACTAGCATGCTGAGCTGACCATTCTGTTGATGTCTAGTCTCATGTGCGACGGCCTCTAGTAAAGGCAATCTCACCAGTCTCTAACTACCTGCAGCCACTTCTCTAACTAACCAGAGGGAAGAAAGGTTAAAACTTGTTAATCTTAAACCCTCTAAAACTACATTAATTCGACAGAAGCTTCAGATTCCCAGGGACTCAAAGCCTTGCATTACATTTGCACTTACCTCCAAGTAAATTCAAAGTAGAGCTATTACCCCCACCAATTTAGAATCATTTCAACCATTTGATTTTTGTACTTCTACTGCAGAGAAAGCATGTTCAGACCTAACCTACCACTCCCAATTTGATGGCAGTTGAGAGGCGAGTGTTAACGTCCTTTTATATAATACAGGCCAGCCCATCATGGTAAATGATAGACCGGCAATGAAATACAAAATCTTTGCAGGGCACAAGAGTAAAATATTGCTCGTAGTTAAGCCCATAAACCTACTGTCTCTGCAAGGAAGGTTCACAAAAGGACCGGACACATCAAAAAGAAACGAGAAGTTAAACTTTAAATTCACTTTGCTCCCTCAGTCAGAGAATATCTAACACTCTATTGGGCTGCAGCAAAATGAAAACCCACCCTTTTCCTTGTTTTCGGAGATAATGGGAACTGCAGATGCTGGAGAATCCAAGATAACAAAGTGTGGAGCTGGATGAACACAGCAGGCCAAGCAGCATCTCAGGAGCACAAAAGCTGACGTTTCGGGCCTAGACCCTTCATCAGAGAGGGGGATGGGGTGAGGGTTCTGGAATAAATAGGGAGAGGGGGGAGGCGGACTGAAGATGGAGAGAAAAGAAGATAGGTGGAGAGGAGAGTATGGGTGGGGAGGTAGGGAGGGGATAGGTCAGTCCAGGGAGGACGGACAGGTCAAGGGGGCGGGATGAGGTTGGTAGGTGGGAAATGGAGGTGCGGCTTGAAGTGGGAAGAGGGGATAGGTGAGAGGAAGAACAGGTTAGGGAGGCAGGGACGAGCTGGGCTGGTTTTGGGATGCGGTGGGGGAAGGGGAGATTTTGAAGCTGGTGAAATCCACAATGATACCATTAGGCTGCAGGGTTCCCAAGCGGAATATGAGGTGCTGTTCCTGCAACCTTCAGGTGGTATCATTATGGCACTGCAGGAGGCCCATGATGGACATCTTGTCTAAGGAATGGGAGGGGGAGTTGAAGTGGTTCGTGACTGGGAGCTGCAGTTGTTTATTGCGAACCAAGTGGAGGTGTTCTGCAAAGCGGTCCCCAAACCTCCGCTTGGTTTCCCCAATGTAGAGGAAGCCACAATGGGTACAGTGGATGCAGTATACCACATTGGCAGATGTGCAGGTGAACATCTGCTTGATGTGGAAAGTCATCATGGGGCTTGGGAAGGGGGTGAGGGATGAGGTGTGGGGGCAAGTGTAGCACTTCCTGTGGTTGCAGGGGAAGGTGCCGGGTGTGGTGGGGTTGGAGGGGAGTGTGGAGCGGACAAGGGAGTCATGGACAGAGTGGTCTCTCCAGAAGGCAGGCAAGGGTGGGGAAGGAAAAATGTCTTGGGTGGTGGGGTCAGATTGCAGATGGTGGAAGTGTTGGAGGATAATGCGTTGTATCCAGAGGTTGGTGGGGTGGTGAGTGAGGACTAGGGGGATTCTCTTCAAAATCTCCCCTCCCCCCACTGCATCCCAAAACCAGCCCAGCTCGTCCCTGCCTCCCTAACCTGTTCTTCCTCTCACCTATCCCCTCTTCCCACTTCAAGCCGCACCTCCATTTCCCACCTACCAACCTCATCCCACCTCCTTGACCTGTCCGTCCTCCCTGGACTGACCTATCCCCTCCCTACCTCCCCACCCATACTCTCCTCTCCACCTATCTTCTTTTCTCTCCATCTTCAGTCCACCTCCCCCTCTCTCCCTATTTATTCCAGTTCCCTCTCCCCATCCCCCTCTCTGATGAAGGGTCTAGGCCAGAAACGTCAGCTTTTGTGCTCCTGAGATGCTGCTTGGCCTGCTGTGTTCATCCAGCTCCACACTTTGTTATCTCTTTTCTTTGTTTTGCATTGTTTTAATACCACCTGGAAAAGGAAACTCTGCCTGCTAGTGTCATAGAGTACAAAGGAAGTATTTACAGTTTTGCTACAAGTGAAAGGACAACCAACGTCTGTCCCATCAACCCCAATCTCCTTCCCTTAACCACCCCAAAGCCCCTCTATCTCCCCAACTTAATCCTAATAAATTTGTTTCCCACAGTTCGGGAGGTCCCTGGCTAACAAATCGATTGCATCTCTGAGTACATTCGGAAGTCAATCTGTATGTAAGTTTAAACGCAATGCAGTACTCTGTAAAATATCCGTTCGTAAGTACGAGCAAACAGTCACAGGGCAGATCACTACAATTAATTGTAATATGGGATCTCATTTATAAGACAAGCATTCGTAAGTCAGACTGTCATAGACTGGGGACATCCTTTGTGATGAAACTGATTTTATTGTCGATTGTTGTCAAAGTCACTTGGAGAGAGAGGGGCACAGTGGTAATGTCATTCGACTAGTATCACAGAGTACCCAGATTAATGGTCGAAGATTGTGTGTTCATATTCCCTCAATGGCAGATGGTGACATTTCAATTCGATAAAAAGCAAGTCTAATACTTACTTTGTAACCACTACCAATTGCTGTAAAAGCCCATCTGGGTCATTCATGTCCTTTACAGAAAGAAATCTGTCCTGCTTACCTAGTCTAACCTACATGTGACTGCAGACCCACAGCAATGTGACTGACTTTTAACTACCCTCTGGGCAATAAATACCGGGCCTAGTTGGTGTTGCCCACATCCCATGAAACAAAGCATGAGACAACAAGGTGTAGAGCTGGACCAAGCAGCATCAGAGGAGCAGGAAGGCTAACATTTCGGCTGATGTCTTCTGATGAAAGGTCTAGGCCCAAAACGTCAGCCTTGTTGCTCCTCTGATGCTGCTTGACCTGCCAGGTTCATCCAGCTCTACACCTTGTTATCTCTTGTTTTCTCTGACATTTTTCTTCACAGACGATGCGAGACCTGCTGAGCTTTTCTGAAGTTTACAGGAACAGCACCTCATATTCCGCTTGGGAACCCTGCAGCCCAATAGTATCAATGTTGATTTCACAAACTTCAAAATCTCCCCTCCCCCTACCGCAACCCAAAACCAGCCCAGCTCGTCCCCGCCTCCCTAACCTGTCCTTCCTCCCACCTATCCCCTCTTCACACCTCAAGCCCTACCCCCATTTACTAATCTCATCCCACGCCTTTGACCTGTCCGTCATCCCTGGACTGACCTATCTCCTCCCTAACTCCCCACCTACATTCACCTTTACTAGCTCCATCCCCGCCTCTTTGACCTGTCTGTCTCCCCTCCACCTATCTTCTCCTCTATCCATTTTCGATCCGGCCCAAAACATCAGCTTTCCTGCTCGTCTGATGCTGCCTGGCCTGCTGTGTTCATCCAGCTCTACACCTTGTTTTCTCATGGTCAATGAGATCCACTTGGCCCTCTTTCCAATCGCAATGACATTATAAACAGAGGTCCTAGCACTGATCCTTAAAGAACACCACTAGTCACGGACCTCCAGTCAGTAAAACACACCTCCACAACTACCCTCTATCTTCTGTGGCCAATCCAGTTTTGTATCAACTCACCATGGATTTCACATGATTTGATCTTCCAAATCAGCCTCCCTCAAGGGACCTGGTCAAATACTTTAGTAAGTCTATGTAGATAGCATCTACTGCCTTGCCCTCATCAATTACTCTGTTAGCTCAACAAGAGCTCCCTGCATAAAGCCATTGCTGACTGTCCCTCATAATTCCATACTTCTCCAAATACAAGTTAAAATCTTCTCCAACAATTTGCAGAATGGAAAGCTTTGGGATGGCATGGTGGCTCCGTGGTTAGCACTACAGCCTCACAGCGCCAGGGATCCGGGTTCGATTCCTGCCTTGGGCAACTGTCTGTGTGAAGTTTGCACATTCTCCCTCTGTCTGCATGGTTTTCCTCCAGGTGCTCCAGTTTCCTCCCACAGTCCAACGATGTGCAGGCTAGGTGGATTGGCCATGCTAAATTGCCCATAGTGTTCAGGGGTGTGTGGGTTATAGGGGGATGGGTCTGGGTGGAATGCTCCAAGGGACGGTGTGGACCTGTTGGGCTGAAGGGCCTGTTTCCACGCTGTAGGGAATCTAATCTAATCTTTGACAGTACGATTACAGAATTTAAAAGGCAGCTGGAAGGTTATTTGAATAGGAAGGATTTAAAAGGATATGGGCTAGATTATATAGGATATCTGGTCAGCAAGGACTGGTTGTACTGAAGGGTCTGTTTCGGTGCTATGACTCTATGAAAAAATGCATCTTGTTTTCAGAGATCCTTACAGAATCACAGATTGTTGCAGCATAACTCAGTCCAATGTGCTGCCATTGGTTCTTCAAATGAGTGCCAATACCTAGTGCCAGTCTCTGGCACTTTTCCCATATCCCAACATGCTATTTCTTTCCAAACAATCAATTAGTTCCCCCTTAAATGACTCAATTGAATCTGCATGCATCACATTTCCAGGCACTACATTCCACACCCTAATGATAGTGATAAGAATTTTTTTCCTTACATCACCTGTTTCTTGGAACCATGGAATCTGCACAATGGGCGAAGCAGGTCATTACCCATTGACCATCTGAAGAGCAGAGCATCCTACCCCATAACCCTGCACTTCCTATGACTGATCCACAGTCAGTACATCCCTGGACACTACAGGCAATTTAGCATGTTCAGTGCAACTAACCTGCACATCTTTGGAGTGTGAGAGGAAACCCACTGAGAGATGGGGGGAGTGCAAGCTTCACACCGACAGTCACCCAAGGCTGGAATTGAACCCGGGTCCCTGATGCAGCAAGGCAACAGTGCTAACCACTGAGCCAGCCCACAGATACTCTTCTGCACTTCTCTCTCATTTTTGTTCCATTTACAAATGGAAACAGCTTCTCCTTAGCTGTTCAGCCCACTCATGATTATGAAAATCTCAACTAAATCCCCTCTCAGCTTTCTCCTTCCCAAGGGGAACAGTCCCAAATTCTCAACCCTGTGCTCAGAACTGAACTCTCTCATATCTGGAACCATTCTTACAGATTACTTCTACACTCTCGCCAATGCATTCACATCTTTTCTATGAGGTGCCCCCCACAGCTGTACACAATGTTCCAAATGACGTCTAAAGTGTGTCTCCTTGCTCTTTTACTGTACCCATATTAATAAAGCTGAAGACACTGTACAGTTTATTAACTGCTTTCTCCACCATTCTGGCCACCTTTAATGAGCTGTGTACATGTACACCAAGGTCCCTCTGCTCTTGCACCCCTCTTAGAATTATACTCTTCATTTTGTATTATCTTCCAAAGATCTTCCAATCAAATTCATTACCTCACACTCGTTTGTAATTTGTAACTTTATCCCTGTCCTTTTCCTGGGACATGTGTGGGCGAATGTGTTACTAAGTATTGTCCTGAATGCAGTAATAAACTCAACATTTTTGAAGCCAAAAAAATTTGCAGTGAGCCACTGTGAATTGTACTTGATAAACAGGGGCTGGGGAACCATAGCACTGTGTCATTATGAAGGGGAAAAGAAAATAAGAAAAGAAACTTGAATAAAAATGTACCTCCATTCTGGACAGAAGAGTACAATAAGATTTGTTCAATCCACCCCTGCCTCTTGTCTGGGACAATATTCTGAAAATGGGATTGTGACCTAGTACTGGTGACGTATTATAGATTGAGAGTCATTTCATTGTAGAAAGAATATTTGTTAGACAGTAGGCTTTTGAGACTCTCCAAGCAGGTGCTCTACTCCCACCTTAGAAATGGCACACGGGCCCCAAGTGGACAGAGGAAGTGTTTCAGGGATACCCTCAAGGCCCACATTGGCGAAGTGAGACATTCTCACAGACACCTGGGAATCACTGGCCCAAGACCATTGAAGTGGAGGAGAAGCATGCATGAGAGTGGTGGAAGTGGGGACAATTAATGTTTTCAAAACAAAGCATAAAGGAAATGAACTCGAAAGACAATGGTGTCAGAGTGGGGGAATGGGGCTGAATGGATTGTAATAGAACATAGAACATAGAACAATACAGCACAGAACAGGCCTTATGGCCCTCGATGTTGCGCCAACCTGTGAACTAATCTAAGCCTCTCCACCTACACTACCCAAATGCAAAGAGCATGTGTAGACGTGGTCAGCCATCACGATTCTCTGACCACAGGCTGGCCTGGGCAAAGTGCCCTGAGAAATAGTCACGTTAATGATTAACATTGACCCCCTAGCAGTGTTCAATACATACACCATCATCAATTACGAGAATTGACCAGAGAGACCATCACCTCCAAAAAGAACAAATAGTATGCGATAACTACAGTCTGATTACAATGATGGTTCTTTTCAAATTTCTCCCAATCTACCGTGAACATTTTACATCTAAGGCATCTGGTGATGCGATGTTCTCCTCTTCTGTCCGTAACAGGTTTTTTTTATTTAATTTTCTTCCCAACCAGGAGAAATATCTTAGCAAGTCTCAATGAAATCGCCTCCCGTTTTTCAAGTCTCCAGAGAACAGGTCAAGTTTGCCCTCTACCCCTTCAGAGGATAGTCATGCTGTCTCAGGAATAAGTCTGATCTGGAGGCTCTATTGATCTCCTACAGAGATCCTTATCATTACAGATGCAAGTCTTCAGCCAATCATCTGTGCATGGCAGTGACTTACAGGACTGGAAGTTAATACCGTGATGATATTGACGTGCTGTTTGCCACACAGACACTAAGCACAGCTTTGTGTAGCCATGTAGCTTCGAGGGAATATTGGTTATGACTCTTGGAGGTCAGTCATCCCAGCTCCAGGACATCTCTGCTGGAGTTGTCGGAAGTGGGGACATTCACTGATGACTGCAAAATGTTCAGAACCATTCACGACTCTTAAGATACGGAAGCAGTCCATGTCCAAAGGCAGCAAAATGTGTGCAATCTAAACAAAAGCAGTTTGGAGAAACCCAGCAAATCTGGCACATCTGTGGGTAGAAGGAAGAGTTAACATTTCAAGTCCATCTGAAGAAGTCACCGGGCTCAAAACACTAACTCTGCTTTCTTGCCATAGACGCTGCCAAATCTGCTGAGTTTCTCCAGCAATTCCTGGGTTTTTTTTGGTTCAGATCCACAAAAAAGACTGTCAGCCACCAATGGCCCCTATTGATTTGCCTTGGCTGACAACAGCCCATTCATTTATCGCCCAAATTGCTGTTTTCTCTCTCTCTGGGCTCCATCCCCACCTATCGTTTAGTCTCACTCTCTTCCCCACCCACCCACCCACCCCAACTTCAACACGTAAACCACTTCTTCCTAGTTCTGAAGAAGGGTCGCAAGACCCAAAATGCTAGCTTTGCTTTCTCGCTACAGATGCTGCCAGACCTGCTGAGTTTTTCCAGCAACTTCTGTTTTGGTTTCAGAGTCCTTCATGGTAACCTCAGCTGGGCTGGTAATTGAACCCTATGGAATTTCTGCTTTTGTGTTGAACATACACTGTTCATGTCACACTGCATCACCACCTAGACACTCACCTTCTGAGTAACACTAATTTGCTTCAGCCCCTTGTTCTCCCCAGTCTCCAATTTGCCTTTTTCTCAAACGGTATCCTGCCTGCCCTTTCTGAAGAAGCCTCCAATGAAGAGCATGAGCCAGACAATGTCACTCCGCCTGATGGGCAATGGCATCGAAAATCAGTCCCGTCACGTTTCAGAAAGGAGCATAAAATACATCAATAATGAGAAAGGCAAATTAAAATCAGGCTGGTTCGGAATGAACAAAAAGACAAAATATTCCAGATACTGGACACAATCTACAGACACTGCTTAACCTTCTCAAATGATACACAATTGCTGCTTTTGAGGTCAGCCAGGCTTTGTGGAAGGCAGGTTACTAGAGCGATCTTAATAATCACCTGCCTTAAATTGATTACTTTGAAAAGTAATTGTTTATTGTTCAATTCAGGCTGCTCTGTAGGTTCAGATTCGTGCCTGGAGGTAAGATCAATAGCTGGGGGGGTTGGCAGTGTCGGAGGAAGCGTGCAACAATTTAGCTGCTGCGCAGGCATTGCCCATATTGTGTAAAGCTGACATATACCAATGAAAAACAACAGTGAGTATATCATTCTTGACAGTGCATTGAATGAAGAGATCTGACAGTAGATTGTTCTAAGAGTTTACACAAAGCCCTTGAATCTTCAAACATATTTTTTATTCCTCAGCTTTCTCCAGTACTCTGTATGTCACAAATTGAAAAGAGGTAAAGTCAGTATCTTTGATTGTGATTTTGGTCAGCTGCCCTGATGGCTCAGTGTCAAATTTTGTCTTGGCTGTAGCTTTAAAGGAGCATCTCAGAATACTTTTCAGTGTTGCTAGAATTGTGATGTTGTTATGGCTCAAATAGTAAGAGCTTTGTCAGACATTATACACCCAGGGAGCTACAGTGGAATGCTAAAGGGAATGAGATATAGGCACGAGGTCAGAAATGAAGAGAGAGATACACTAATAGGGTCAGGTGAGGTGAATAAAAGGCAAAATGTTTGTTTGGAGCTAATATAGCACATGCCCCTTATCTGCACTGAAAGTTCTGGTAACCTCAGCTCGCACAGGAATTGAACCAATAATATTAGCATGACCCCACATCACAAAGGAGCCATCCAATCAACTGGGCTAAGCAATCCTAGACCCTTGAGTTAAACTTACAAATATGGCAATGCTATTTTTAGTGCAAGTCCCATTTCATCTATTTAGTCTTTAAATAATTGATTTACACAGTTTGGCGTACTTTCTAAACAATATTCTCCTGCATGGTGTCAGAGCTTGCAGCCCACAGGAAGGGGCCATTCAAACCATCAAGTCATCACCAAACCTCCAAAGAACATTGCACCCAGATCTCCAATCTATCCCTGTAACCCCACATTTAGCATGGCTCATCCACCTAACCTGCACATTTTTGAATAGTGGGGGGAAAATGGAGCATCCAGAGAAAACCTAAGCAGAAACAGGAGACCAAGCTCCACACAGACAATCACCAAAGATTGGGAATTGAACCCGGGTCCCATGAAGCAGCCGTGCTAACCACTGAGCCACCATGCCAATCATACAGGATGGTTTCCCCCATACCAGTAGGTCATGAGCTCAGTGGACAATCTCCTGGAAAGACAAAGCTGATGTCTGAGTCAAAAGGAGGATTTGAGATGGCACCAGTTTTAAAAGTCAGCAGATGTAAAAGAAGCAGAAAGAGCACAGGGGCTTGTGAGCAGTTTCTATTGGAGAGCTGCCATCAGTAATTAATCTGGAATAACAGCAGATGGGGATCAGAAGGGTGAGATTAGAATGGTGACAAAGCACTCAGTGCAAGAAACATGGGTAATTAATAAAACTACCCAATTATTACATTATTAACTACTTGCTGTCAACAGCTCATTGGCATGTAGCATACTGCCAAAAAGGTATTCCTTAAATTCATAATCGACTCAGCATTTTTCACTGAAAAAAGCACATCAGCCAGCGCTGTAAATAACTATCAACACAAAATCTCTGACACTAATGATTTAATGTGCCCAGACTGCCATTCATTAAGTCAATTATTAAATTCAACCAGCAGCTCATTATTATTCATTATTTAATTGAATCCTAATTTAATATTAATACAAATATATACCGAAGAGAAATAAAAGTTAGGAAAATGGGCTGATTACGAAATGGAAGGACAGACAAATTAAAATGCAGCTAGGAGAGAGATTGTGATATGTGAGCACAGCAGGGAAATAAAGGCAAGAAAATGTATATTTAATACAGTCCTTGGGGTAACATCTGTAACATGTAAAGAATGGAATTATTGTAGATGAATGGGAAGTGAACCAATCAAGAAGAGAAATATACACATTTATATAGCTCCTACTACTTATTCCAAAGTCCTTTACAGCTGGGGAAGTCGCTGCCACAATATTATAATCAAACATTGTTGAGGACTTAAAGTGGTGTATCTCTGATCTTATGTTTTGCATTATGTGGCCCATGTTAACCGTCAGGCAATTGGATCAGGACCATCAGAGAAAATGATGTGCCCAAGAGTGAACAGTTTCAAAACAAACTGACAGTATTTTCAATCCTAACTTTCACCTAAAGCTATAAATCTTGCAATTCAGCACTGCCTGAATATTGCAGTGTGCTTCCAAGGTAACTCCACGAATTGAAATATGTTTGCAGATTAGAAGACTTTGCTTTGAAATTGCTTTGAAATGTACTAAAGTGTCAGCCCTGCAAATGGTGAACTAATTTTAGTGTCTCAGTCACTTCATATTTCTTCAAAATAAGAACACACAGATTAGGAAAGGCTGCTCAGCTCAACCATGACACTCAATTGCTTCCAAAGTGATTCCAAGGTTTCAGCTTCGCCATGTGCATTATGCGCAAAAAAGGCCAGATTTTAAACCAAAATGTGATTTTACAGGAAAGAATCTGTGTCCTCTTGTTCCAATGTCAGTCATTCAAAGTAGATTTCCCAGATTTATCTTTTATACACTGTACTTCATTTGCATTGCCTCTCTGTTATAACTTGTCTAGGTTAAAAAGCACAAATGTGCCCCTTAGTCGTTTCTGATGAAGGGCCTAGCCCAAAACGTTAGCTTTTCTGCTCCTAAAATGCTGCTTGGCCTGCTGTGTTCATCCAGCTCTACACTTTGTTATCTTGCTATCTACTTTGCCTACATTAACCTGTTCCATATCATTTTCATTGTAATATTGTTTACCTGCATAACTTTCCAACCTTTCCAAGGTCAGGAATTCCCACCCTTTAAGGCTGCCGTTATAGTTCAAGCCCCTTGATTCAGTGATCATCAGGAGCCTGGCTTTTATCTGCACTGTCCTCATTCTCTGGAAAGTCTCCCTCATCTTAACCATCCATGGACAATGCCTTTGCTGCTGCAGACAGGGATGACAATCAAAAATAAGCGAGGCAGCCTTTTAGAGCTGAGAGGACGAGAAATTTCTTCACCTGGAGAGAGGTGAGCCTGTTGAAGTCACTGCCACAGAAAGCCAAAACATTGAAGACTTTCACGAAAGGTGCAGATACAGTTCTTGACGAAAGGAGTCAAAGGATTAGGGGAGATCAGCATACTGAGTTGAATGACCATGACTTTATTGAATGGCAGAGAAAGCTCACAAGCCATATGGCCTACTCCTTTTCCTATATTATGTGTTTCTGTGACTCTTGGCAATTAAAATTTGGCTCAGTCCTCAAGACAAAGCCTACATAGAGCACTGTACAGGTTGACTGCAACTACTTGGAAATGTTTTACTGGTTTGATGACCTATTTCTAGCTTCTGTAGTCAGCACGGATTGCTGTTTTACGTCAGTTGGACATACTTTGCTCTGATCACAGAACACGCCTTCCAAATTCCTCAAGAAGTAATTTGGGAAAAAAGAGCATCAGATTCAAGGCAAAGTTTTCAACAGTTGACTCTATTTCGGTGCAATGATGGCCCACTCATTCAGAAATTCCAGGCTATAACATTGCTGAGATAACAAGGTGTAGAGCTGGATGAACACAGCAGGTCAAGCAGCATCAGAGTCGCAGGAAAGCTGACATTTTGGGCCTAGGCCCTACCCTGAAGAAGTTCCTCTGATGCTGCTTGGTCTGCTGTGTTCATCCAGCTCTACACCTTGTAATCTCAGATTCTCCAGCATCTGCAGTTCCTACTATCTCTTCATAACATTGGTCTTTCATCCTGGATAGCTCACTGTCTATCCTTTTGTTTAAACGTGCTGCACATCTACTGGGGCTGTCTTGTTCACAGCCAGACAACCACATTATCAGCAGACTGCTGATCATTATCGCACTGTTCTTTGTGGGATCTTGCTGTGCACAAACGGCCACGTTTCTCAAATCACAACAGTGGCTGCGCTTCAAAAGCACTTCTTTGACTGAAATGCTGAGGGGAATCCAAAGGTGCTATGAAAATGAATCCTTCTCAAAAAATTCAGCCTGCTTGTTTCTCCACCATTAGCAGCAGGTCAGAATCAACTGCCTTTCACTACCCAGCCCAGAGCTTTCAACCTGGGTACATTTTCAAAGCTGTCTGTTATTCAAACTGCCACCTCCTGCAGCAAAAAACATTTGACCTGAATCCAGGGAAATTCAAAGTACAGAGCGATAATCATTAGGTGAGAAGTAATGTTGAAATGTCGTGTTTCTTCACTTTCTCAGCTCCTTTCAAGAATAACATATTAGTCAAGAGTAATGAACAATGTGACCTGGTTGTCTAACACACAAGCATGCCCTTACTGGGAGTTATCTGTGCCTCATCAGCCTCGCAGGCATGTTTGTCATCAGGAGTGTGAGCTAAGTTCAGTTTGATTTGCATCTATATAAAGCTTTCTGAGTCACGGGGATGGGGAGCCAGGCCCCATCACCGTTGAATAGCTCCCAGCAACTGATTCAGCTGGGACTCACTGCTCAGCGCAAAGTCAGAGGTCATCCTCAGTTTTTAAATGCATTGAGACAAAATGACATTCAGACAGATATTTCAATGTGTGACCTAAACAGGTACTGAGGAAGAAAACCGTGTAAGGCTGGATGAACACAGCAGGCCAAACAGCATCAGAGAAGCAGGAAAACTTGATGTTTCAGGTCAGAACGCTTCTTCATTTTTCTGAAGAAGGATCCTGACCCGAAACGTCAAGCTTTCCTGCTCCTCTGATGCTGCTGGGCCTGCTGTGTTCGTCCAGCTTTACACTGTGTTATCTCAGATTCTCCAGCATTGGCAGTTCTTGCTATCTCAGTGAGATAGAACAAACTGCCAGAAGATCCAATGGTTCACAGTCTTCATTCAGGTCCAGGAAGCAAGAACCAAAAGGGAACTTCCTCCTTGGGCTAAGTGCTGAGGGATACATGAAAGCTTAGGGCAGCTGCTGCCAAGGGACAGTGGAGAAAAACCACTGTCTGAGGTCTTTCTACCGAAGTTAAATAGACGGTCTATTCAGACCATCCAGTCCCTCAAATGTGAGTAAATATAGTCATGTACTAGTGAGATGTGCCTTTGGTTTGGTATGTTGGATAGCGTCAAACTCCAACCTTTGTTTGTTCCTTCATATGCTACTATACAGAACCAAACTGTGTTAGTGACTTGGAGATAGTAAGAACTGCCAATGGTGGAGTCAGAGATAGCACAGTGTGGAGCTGGATGAACACAGCAGGTCAGGCAGCAGCAGAGGGACAGGAAAGCTGATGTTTCGGGCTAGGAGATAATGGGAACTGCAGATGCTGGAGAATCCAGGATAACAAAGTGTGGAGGAGAGATAATGGGAACTGCAGATGCTGGAGATTCCAAGATAATAAAATGTGAGGCTGGATGAACACAGCAGGCCAAGCAGCATCTCAGGAGCACAAAAGCTGACGTTTCGGCCCTAGACCCTTCATCCAAAAGCTTTTCTGATGAAGGATCCAGGCCCAAAACGTCAGCTTTTGTGCTCCTAAGATGCTGCTTGGCCTGCTGTGTTCATCCAGCTCCACACTTTGTTATTTCAGGTTAGGACCCATCTTCAGAAATGGGGAAGGGGGAAAGGGACCTCTGAAATAAATAGAAAGAGGAGAGGTGGGGCTGGGGAAGGTGGGTGGGATGGCGATAGGTGAGTGCAGGTAGGCAGTGGTGAGGATTGGTCAGTGAGGTGGGAGGAGTGGATAGTTGGGAGAGAAGACGGACAGGTTAAGGAGGCATGGATGAGAGGGAGGTTTGGTTATTGAATGATGCCGGGGGTGGGGAGATTTTGACACTGGTAAAGTCCACATTGAGACCATTGGGCTGTAGGTTTCTAAGGCAGAATATGAGGTGCTGTTCCTTCAGGTGGGTGGCGTCATTGTGACACTGGAGGAGGCCCAGGATGGACACGTCTCCCAGGGAGTGGGAGGGGGAGTTGAAGTGGTTCACATCTGGCAGGTGTTAGTGACTATATATGTACATAAAGACTTTTTTGTGAATAAAGTATATTTTTAAAACTTTAAAAAATTTTGTCATAATTTTGCAGTTGTTTCATAAATATGGAGGATAAAGGATCTGGGTGTTTCCAACTAGCAAGAAATTCTTAACAGTAAAACATGTCTCAAAGATAGGATTTATATGCACTTAGAGCGCATGGAATGATTAGGGATAGTCAGCATGGTTTTGTACAAGGGAAATCGTGTTTCAAACTTGATCAAGTTTTTGAGGAAGGAGCTAAGAAGATTGATGAGGCACAGCAATGGACAATGTTTACATGAGCTTTAGTAAAGCCTTTGACAAGGCTCTGCACAGTAGACTAATTAGTAAAGTCAGATCATATGGGATTCAGGGTGAGCTGGCCAGCTGGATACAAAAATTGGCTTATCAACAGGAGACAAACAGCAGTAGTGGTGGAGGGTTGTTTTTCCGTCTGGAGGCCTGTTACCTCTGGCGTTCCACAGGGTTTGGAGCTAAGTTCTCTTTTATTTGTCAGTAATATGAACGATTTAGATGAGAATATAGGAGGCATGGTTAGTAAGTTTGTAATCTACACTAAAGTTGGTGGAATATTGGATAGTGAAGAAGTGTCTAAAATTACAAAGAGATGTTGATCAATTGAGGCAATGGGCAGATTAAGTTTAATTTGGGTAAATGCAAGGTATTGCATTTTGTAAAATCAAACAAGGGGGCTGGATTTATTTAATTAAAAGTAGGGTGTTGGGTAGTGCTGTAGAAGAGAGGGATCTGGAAGTTCATGTACATAATTCTTTGAAGCTTGGGTCACGTATACAGCTTGGCTAAGAAGTTTAGCACGCTTGCCTTCAATGGTCAGACCTTTAAATATAGGACCTGGGACATCATGCTGAGGATGTACAAGATCATGGTGAGACTTCTTCTGGAGTATTATGTCAAGTTTTGAGGTCGCCCTGTTATAGGAAGGATAAGCTTGCGTGTTTTCAAAAAAGATTTACCAGGATGTTGCTGGGAATGGATGGTTTGAGTTATGGAGAAAGGCTGGATATCTGGGCCATTTTTTCACGCGAGAGTAGTAGGCTAAGGGGTGACCTTATAGAGGTTTATAAAATCATTAGGTGCATAGACAAGGTGAATGGCCGGTGTCTTTTTCCTTGGGTGGGCGATTTCAAGACTGAGGGGCGTATTTTTAAGGTAAAAGGAGAAAGGGGCAAATATTTTATGTAATGTGTCGTTCATATGTGGAAGGAACTCCCAGAGGAAGTGATGGATGCAGGTACTGTTCCAACATTTAAGACATTTGGATAAGAACATGAATAGAAACATAGAAACGTAGAAGATAGGAGCAGGAGGGGGCCATTCAGCCCTTCCAGCCAGCTCCACCGTTCTTCACAATCAAGGCTGATCATCCAACTCAACAGCCTAATCCTGCTTTCTCCCCATAACCTTTGATCCCATTCACCCCCAAGCGCTATATTTAGTGGTAGTGAATTCCACAGGCTCACCACTCTCTGGGCAAAGTAATGTCTCCTCATCTCCGATCTCAATGATCTATCCCCAATCCTTGTACTGTGACCCCTGGTTCTGGACACAACCACCATTAGGAACATCCTCCCTGTATCTACCCTGTCCAGTCCTGTTGGAATTTTATAAGTCACTAGGAGATCCCCCCTCATTTGTCTGAACTCCGGCAAAAACAATCCCTACCTAATCAATCTCTCCTCATACGTCAGACCCATCAGCCTGGTAAATCTTTGCTGCACTCCTTCAACAGCAAGAACATCCTTCTTCAGAAAAGGAGGCCCAAACCGCACCATATTCCAGGTGTGGTTTTACCAAGTCCCTGTATAACTGCAACAACCCATCCCTGCTCCTGTACTCAAAAGCCCTCACAATAAGAAAGGTTTGGAAGGCTATGGGCCAAGTGCAGGTGGGCAGGACTAGTTTAATTTGGGATTATGGTCAACATCGTCTGTTTGGATCGAAGGGCCTGTTTTCTTCCTGTATGACTCTATGACTCTATGTCAAGTATAGTGTCAACCACTTACAATGGGCATGGTGGCATTAAGTTGATTTGTCCACTGTACATAGTGGCTGGTTAAACCATAATAGGTCAACTTTTTTCATCTCGAACTCAGTATTAATTCAGTTTCTTTAACACACTGAAGGTAACCATTGATAGGCTGAAATCAAGTAATGCTCAGTGCTGAGGATTGTACGACAGTCTGCAAATTCATGAAGTGTTTCTTGTGCACTCACTCTCCACAGTTCTGTTTTGTTAGCTTTGATGCCAAGATCAAGGACCCACTTGACAGAAACCAGGGGATAATGAGATGCAGTGGCCCAGCATAGCAGGTCACCTCACATACTGCAGAACATGCCAATGTCATTGTTTCTCAGGCACCGGTAACTTGTGTCGGCACTTTGCCCTTCACAGTCAACCAGCTGTCATAGGCCTGTGGTAAGTGAAGGGGTCTGTACTAAGACAGAGCTCTGAGATAACTCAATCTTACACAGAACACAGGGGAGACCTGATTGGGAGTGGGGGAATTGAGCTTCCTACAGATGCTGTTTGGGGCAAATGTGAGAGGAGAACTAGAGAAATAAAACAACGTCAAAACTTCCTGTGGAAGAGATGGACTTTGAGGACTGGTGGAACCACCCTGTAAACTAAAACTTCAGGAACAATTTGGGATCCAAAGGCATAATTATTATTAAAGGGCCATCCTAAAAGATACAAAAAAGAATCAATTTTCACAAGAGTAGCAGGGCAGAATTTTACTTTCAACCCATGTTTCAGATGGCCTGTGCTCATTTTTAGCTAAAGAAGCATGTCAGTGGTCTTCAATGACTGGTCACCCATACAAAAAGGTCAACCCAACAGCAGTGAGACAATATTAGAAGCAGCAAAACAAGAAAAAGGGTCTCATTACAGCAGAAGAACAGGGGTCAGGAAATCTAAGTTCATGGGCTCTTAACTTGGCAAGTGAAATGCCTACCAGGAGATAGTGACCTTCGGGTTAAACAACCACCAGTCATCTCTCTCTAATGTAGTGACTTTACCTTCTACTCTATGGCTGTATCTTATGTAAATCTGATCAGAATATATTTCAATAAGTTGGGAGCACCTCCTCATCATCTCATTGTGAACAAGACAAATCAACTCATCATTGGTTTTCCAATTTCCCACTTGTAGTGTGATGTGTGACAGAATTGGTCAAAATGTCTGCCAAAGCTAATCATGGTGTCAAGAGCATCTCACTTCATCTTTTAAGCTTTTCACAAGTGGCATGACAAGACTTTTCCTAGGCACAGCGAGTTGCCAATTAAGGGAGTTTATTGCTTGTGAAATGTTTTGTTGAGAGCCCAAAGGGGAAGGTTATGGCCTAGAGGTGTTCTCATTGGGCCGCTAATCCAGAGACCCAAATAATATTCTGGAAATCCTGGTTCTAATCCTGCCATGGCAGATAGTGGAATTTGGATTCAATAAATATCTGGAATTAAGAATCTAAACCTGACTGGGAATCCATTGTCAATTGTCAGGGGAAACCCATCTGGTTCACTAATGTCCTTTAGGGAAGGAAACTGGCATCCTTACCTGGTCTGGCCTACATGTGACTCCAGGTCCACAGCAATGTGGTTGATTCATAATTGCCCTCTGGGCAGTTAGGGATGGGCAGTAAATGCTGCCTAGCCAGCGATGTCCTCAGCCCATAAAATGACTAGAGGAAATTGGCACATTAATATTCAGCTTTCTAACTGACCAAAGAAGCAAGACATTGAGAAAACTCGAAGTTGAAATCAGTCTGGGTCCTGACAAAGGGTTTCAGCCTGAAACATTGACTCTCTTGCTCTTCAGATATTGCCTGACCTGCTGTGCTTTTCCGGCCTCGCACCTATAGAATCTCAGCTTGATGCTTGCTTAGAAGGGCCTCCATGTTGGACACTGTGCACTAACATCTCAGGGTATGTATCATGGGCACAAGCACCATGTGCATATCACATCCACGGACATTGGCATCCAATTAGTACCACCCTCTAAGAACCCGCATGGCACGTCTCTGATCCATTGACAAGACAGCTCTGCATGTCAATGCTGGACATCAGGTACACCACTGGCTCTCACACTAATGCTGTGCCAGGGCCACTACACAGAGACACGCATCCAACTCATGGCCTGGACAAGGCTGAATCTCAGATCTTCACTTGCTCTCAAAACCCTCACTTACTGTGAACCTACCTGGATGAAACCCGCATGCCTGCTTCACCTTGCCTTTTGTACATTGCCCCATCAACTAGAGATACCGAGATTGATTAACTTCAGCCCAGCCTTGTCATTTAGCACAAGCAACAAGGAAGGAAGCTTGTTACACTTGTCAGCTGTTCTCATTCAAGTCAAGGAGAATAGCCTTTCATCAGGGGGTGCTGGCACTGTAAATCAAAAACAGTATCCAATGCCAATTGTAGGGCTTGAACACAGGTCTGAGGCTAGGAATGCTGCAACAAGTAACTCACCTTCTGACTCCCCAAAGCCTGTCCATCATCTGCAAGGCAGAAGTCAGAAGTGTAATAGAATACTCTCCACTTTGAACACCACCATCACCAAGTTCGCCTCCAAGTCACATTCCATCCTGACTTGGAAATACATTTCCGCTCCTTCGCTCTTGCTTGGTCAAAATCCTGAAATTCCCTCCCTAAGGGCATTGTGGGCCACCTACAGCAGGACGACTGCAGCGGTTTAAGCACACAGCTCACCATAACCTTCTCAAGGGACACCGAGAGACAGGCATTAAATGCTGGCCTGGTCAGCAAAGTCTGCATCACACAGATGAAGTTTTTTTAAATCCATCAGACCATCAGAGATAGTAAGAACAGCCGATGCTGGAGTCAGGGATAACATAGCACAGAGCTGGAGGAACACAGCAGGCCAGGCAGCATCAGCGAAGCTGGAAAGCTGGCGTTTCAGGTCAGGGTCCCTCTTCAGAAATGACCAACCCACAGCAGGTGGACTGCAGTGGTTCAAGAAGGAAGCTCACCACCATCATCCCAAGGCGTGGCACTAGGGACAGGTAATAAATAAATATTGTCCCATCCAGCAATGTCCATGACCCACAAGTGAATTAAAAAAGTTGACATTGCTTCACATTTGATATCAGGATCATAAAAGCCTCCTGGCATTATCAAATAAATACTGAACAAACTACCATAGATTTGTAATAATTAGCAATGGAGCAACAGGAAGTGTGAGAAGATTTTGTTTTTACGCAGTGAGTTATCACAATCTGGAATACACTGCCAGAAAGCAATGGAAAACGTGTTATAATAACTTCTAAAATGTATCAGAATTTATACTTGAAAAAGAAATTAAAACCAATCAATAACTGCAGGATTATTGCAAAGGAGCAAGGGATTAACTGAGCAGCTCTTCTGAAGAGGCAGCACCAGCACACTGAACTGAATGGCCTCCCTCTGTGCCACATAATTATATGAAAGGAAAACAACAGGACAAAGCTGGGATGCAGTGGAGGCAAGCCCCAAGAATCAATCATCAAACAATCAGATGATTCAATATGCGGTGGGAGGCAGGATTCGTTGCAACCTCTCTGGATCACTGAGACAGATGTAATTATCTCGAGGACATCAGTAAATATTTCTCAACTCATCCACCACGACAGCCCATCCTACATTAGGGACGAGGCAGTCTGAAAGGATTTTGCTTACTGTAAAAGCTGGCACCCATCACCATTTACTTATACATCTCCCATCATGCTTTACTCCGTCAATTCAACGTTGGAAGTATTTTTAACCAAACAGTTTGGACAAGTTATGATAAATCTTCAAGGGCCTGTAGACAAACATTTTGACCAGTGTCCTGCACCACAAGAGTGTCTCGTCACTGTACATATTGGCAGGCTGTACAGTTCAGTCCATAATTAGCCAAAAACAAGGGAATTATCCAGTAGGTAGAAATGCAATGCACAGTTTTCAAAATAGTTCAACAGCAGAGTCATTTCAGAGACCCAGAAAAACTGCAGTTGTTCTGTACTGTGTGAGTTGGCCATGGTTCATTGTCTGCCCTATAGGGAAGCCAACATGGTCTACAAAGATGGCACAGGAATTGTTGACATGCCTGTTGCTCCCTTTCCACCATTATTTACAACTTCTTCCACCCTCATTACTTGCCTTAATTTCCCCTCTCTTTTCCTTGCCTTATTCTTACTGGCTTTTCAATTCTCTTCTTTTATCATCCACATGCCTTTAACTCGCATGGTTGGCATTGCTTGATCGCTGCTTCTTTACCTATTTCATGCTTGTCCTCCTCGTTTTAACCAAGGTAGAGTCCATGGCAATTGGCTTTGTTCATTCGGTTTGATATTGATGGTTTCGACATTTCCTGACTCATTCCAACAACTACCCTTGAGGCATTTTGTCAAATGGCTAGTGAGGGGATTGGTCCGACATGGTCTATATCAGCACTGTGTAAGGGTTAAATTATGAATACAACGAGGTCTATTTGTCACAATTCCTCATGATGATTGAGTAAATGTGAATTGCTAAAGTATGAATGAAGCCTCAGCCATATTTCCTGAACTGGAAACTCAAGCTCTTTATTTGAATCCATCAATCCACTGGATTCACTGATGTGCCTAAAGGTCATTTGATGGGTATAATCAATCCCTGACATACTTCATAAAACATCACAGGCACGGTTCTGTGAGAAGCATGCTGACCTTTGGGTCAGGGCATTGTGGGTTCAAGTCGCACTCAAGAGACTTGATCCAGATGGGTCGCCCAATGTTACACTGTCAGAAATCCTGTCCTTCAAATAAAATCTGTCCAATCAATGCTACAGATCCTTGTAGTTACTTTTCTTTTCTCTTAATGTTGTCATGATTCCCACATCACTACAGTAAGTGCACTTCAGAAGTACTTCAATGGCTGTAATAACACAGTGTGGAGCTGGAAGAACACAGCAGGCCAGGCAGCATCAGAGGCGCAGGAAAGCTGACATTTCGGGTCAGGACCCTTCTTCAGATTTTTCAGATTTGGCCTGTTGTGTCCCTTCAGCCCCAAACTGTGTTATCTCTGACTCCAGCATCAGCAGTTCTTACTATCTCTCAATGGCTGTAAGGCACTTTGTGACTTCCCAAAGTTACTGAAAATCATCATATAAAATCAAGCTTTTTTTCTTTCGCAAGGTAGGTTTTGATTAAACTGGTTCACTTAATTTCATTCTTCTGGAATACCAGTTCGAATGACCTTCTTAAGTATGTGCCACATTTAGCTCAGTGGTGTCAGTTTTGACTGTGAGCCAGGAGTATGAGTTGATGTTTCACTTGAAGACTTGAGCAGTTGTACAGAAGGGATACCAGATTGTTGAAGATGTTGCCTTTTGGCCGTCACTTTACAGCAGGATATGTTTACTGTTCAGGATCCTGCAGCGCTGCATTAAGAAAAACATTGGGTTTCGACCAGTGTTCTGGATAACATTTACCCCTCCACTAACATTTGGCAAAACAGAATAACAGGCTGTCGCTATTTTTGAACACTGATGTACACAAACTGGCTGCTGAGTTTGCTAAAATAACAACAGCAACTACTGTACACTTTAAAAGAATATCATTGGTTGCAATGTGTTTTGAGATGACCCGAAAGGTGATATATAAATGTAGGTTCTGTTCTTTTTCCATCTAAATTAGTTATGTCCTCAACCACATTCCAGGCAAATTGATCTAGCTGGTGAAACTCATTGTACAAATAAATGCTTTGTAAAGCCTGGCTATCTTGAGATTGTCCAACATCACTTAGAATCTGATTCCTCCTGATTTGCCCTTCATTGTTTGGTTCACTTCATCTCATTAAGTATTCAATTAAATATGAATTGTTAATTATTAAGTATTCTGCATAACGGTATAACTTAATGATGTAGCACAAACATTTCTCGCTATTCTTTTCCTTCAGTTGAAGTAAAACCAAGTAAAGCAGATGAGAGCTCATCTGCACCTTAAACTCTGGCACATTCATATTGTTCTGAATGGTCTATTTTTGTGTTCACTATTGACATACACTGCAACGTCCGCAGTCCTAGTATCTATTGTTTCGAAATTCCAGTGGTTCAAAAATCTTTTAGACAGAAGCAGTTCACAGCATCATTTCAGGGCGGTACTTTGGAGGCCAAAACATGAGAGATAGGATATTTGGACAAGTAAACTAGTTTTCATTTCTGCTTTACAACATTTTTGTCCTGTTTCATGCTCCAGGTTTCTATTTACAGAACATGTACTACCAAAGCCAAGATGGCCAACAAAGATGGCCACTGGCCACCAACATGGATGGCACTGATGAGACCTCACTGCTGCTACAGAACCACGAGAGCCAGGAGGGTGCAAGAGGACTGGAAAATGGCTAGGGTAAGATCCCTGTTTAAGAAAGGAGCAAAGCAGAAAACAGAAAGTTATAGGCTGGTTAGCCTGACCTCAGCCAGTGGTAAGATTTTAGAGTCTGTTATTAGGAATGAGTACTTTGAAGCGCATAGTAAAATAGGGCTGAGTCAGCATGGCTTCATCAAAGGGAGGCCATGCCTGACCAGTCTGTTTGAATTCTTTGAGGTGGTAGCAATCAATTTAGGTAAAGGACAGCCAGTCGATGTGATCTATTGGGATTTCCACAAGGTCTTTGACACGGTGCTGCCTAGGAGGCTGCTAAATAAAATAAGAGCCCACAGTGTGAGGAGCAAGGTACTGGCATGGATAGAGGGTTGGCAGACTGGCAGAAAGCAGAGAGTGGAGATAAAGGATCAGAGATAATGGGAACTGCAGATGCTGGAGAATCCAAGATAATAAAATGTGAGGCTGGATGAACACAGCAGGCCCAGCAGCATCTCAGGAGCACAAAAGCTGACGTTTCGGGCCTAGACCCTTCATCTGATGAAGGGTCTAGGCCCGAAACGTCAGCTTTTGTGCTCCTGAGATGCTGCTTGGCCTGCTGTGTTCATCCAGCCTCACATTTTATTATAGTGGAGATAAAGGGGTGCTTTTTAGAATAGCAACCAGTGATTATTGAGTTTTACAGGGGTCTATTTTGAGACTATAACAGTTCACACTATACAATAATGATCTGGATGAAGGAAGTGAGTGCTTTATTGCTAGGTTTGCAGATGACACGAAAATAGGCGGAGAGACAGGTAGTGTTGAGGAAGCAGGAAGACTGTAGAAGTACTTGGACAGGCTTGGAGGTTGGGCAAGGAAGTGGCAGATGGAATACAATGTGAGAAAGTGTGAGGACAGGCACTTTGGTTAGAAGAATGGAAGTGTAAGCTATTTTCTAAATAGAGAAAGTCTTCAGAAATCTGAAGCATAAAGGGATTTAGGAGTCCTAGTAAAGGATTCTCTTAACATGCAAGTTCAATTGGCAGTTAGAGAGGTAGATGCAATGTTAGCATTCATTTCACGAGAGCAAGAATAAATGAGCAGAGATGTACTGCTGAGGCTGTATAAGGCTCTGGTCAGACCATATTTGGAAAACTGTGAGCAATTTTGGGCCCCACAGATAAGGAAGGGTGTGCTGGGTTTGGAGAGATCCAGAGGAAGTTCACAAGAATGATCCCAAAATGAAGGGCTTGTCAAATGCAGAGTGGGTGAGGACTCTGGGTCTGTACTCAATGGAGTTTAAAACATTGAGAGGGTATCTCCCTGGACATGAGTGGACATGAAAAAGCTATTTCCACTAGTAGAAAATCTAGGACCCAAGGGCACGGCCTCAGAGTGAAGGAACGATCCTTTAGAACTGAGAAAAAGAAGAATTTCTTCAGCGAGAGGGTGGTGAATCTGTGGAACTCATTGCCACAGAAGGCTGTGGCATTGAGTGCATTTAAGACAGAAATAGACAGGTTTCTGATTAATAAGGGGATCGAAAGTTATGAGGAGAAGGCAGGAGATTGGGGTTGTGAAATATATCAGCCGTGATTGAAAGGGGAGCACACTGAATGGGCTGAATGTCCTAATTCTGCTCCTATAGTCTGCGGTCTCTTGGTTACGGTCTTATGGTCTTCTGCCCAACCATTCTCCACTCTGCTGGTCTTGCCACCTTCCTCCGCTTCTACCATGGCCATATCCTCCCAACACCTACCTCACGCCCCTCCCAAATCCACTGTCTGGATTCCACCCACAGCTCACCAAATCTGCACCATTGCTGTTAGCTACATCCGTCAGTGCATCCCTCATCATTTCAGGCCCTTTCCAATTACACTGGTCACACCACACTGCATTGGTAATGACACAGCCATATGCTTACATCAGCAGTTTTCCGGTTCACATATTTGCAGTTCGACTTTCGATCATCCAGAAAAATCCAAACTTCAGGAATCCACCATTCCACATTGGAAGGTTATACTGTATTTCTACGTGAAATCTAACTGTACTGCTGTCTCTGTTTCAGATCTCCAACGTTCACAGTTCTTTGTTTTATTTGCTATGAAATGGGGGAGAACTACCATGTGCTTCTTCAAAATGCACTTTGGGATTCTTTATTGTCACAGAGTCATAGAGCATGGAAACAGACCCTTCGGCCCAATTCATCCATGCCAACCAGGTTTCCTAACCTGACCTAGTCCCATTTGCCAGCATTTGGCCCATATCCCCCTCAACGCTTCCTATTCATATACCCATCCAGATGCCTTTTAAATGTTGTAATTGTACCTGCCTCCTCTGACAGCTCATTCCATGTGCACACCGCCCTCTGCATGAAAAAGTTGCCCCCTGAGTCACTTTTAAATTTTTTCTCTCTCACTTTAAACCTCTGCCTCTAGTTTTGCCCTCCCCTGCCATGAGAAAGAGACCTTGCTTATGCATCCTATCTATTATCCCTAATGATTTTATAAACTGCTATAAGGTCACCCTTCAGCCTCTGATGCTCCCGGAAAAAAAAAGCTCCACCCTGTTCAGCGTCTCCTTGTAGCTAAAACCCTCCAATCCTATCAACGTCCTAGTAAACCTTTTCTGCACCTTTACAAGTTTAACAACATCTTTCCAATCCTATTTGGCAGAAGGGTCAGTGGACCCAAAAGATTAAATATGGTTTCTCTCCACAGATGCTGCCAGACCTGGTGAAATTTTCCGGCAATTTCTGTTTTTGTTTCTGATTTACAGCATCCGCAGTTCTTTCGGTTTTTATTGCTTTGTCCTTCATTTGTGGGATGTGAGCGTCGCTGGCTGGGCCAGCATTTCTTGTCCATCCCTAGTTGCCCTTCAGAAGGTGGTGGTGAGCTGCGTTCTTGAACTGCTGCAGCCCTCCTGCCTAGGGTTGGCCCACAATGTCCTTAGGGAGGGAATTCCAGGATTTTGACCCAGCGACAGTGAAGGAACAGCGATACATTTAACATATTTCCTTTAGCAGGGAGACCAGAGCTGAACACAGTATTCTAAAAGTGGTCTCACCAATGTCCTGTACAGCTGCAATATGAAATCCCAACTCCTATACTCAAGGCACTGACCAATGAAGGCAATTACACCAAACGCCTTCTTTACCATCCTGACTACCTGTGACTCCATTTTAAAGGCACTATGTACCTGCAGCCCTAGGTCTCTTTATTTGGCAACTTTACCCTGGGGTCCTACTATTAAGTGTATAAGTCCTGCCCTGGTTTGCCTTATCATAATGCCACACTTCACCTTTTTCTAAATTAAACTCCATCTGCCACTCATTTGCCCATTGGCCCATCTGTTGAAGATCCCATTGTACTGTGAGGTAACCTTCTTCACTGTCCATTACACCACCATTTTTGGTTTCATCCGCAAACTTTATGTGAACGTAGGAGGTATGGTTAGTAAGTTTGCAGATGACACTGAAAATGGTAGTGTAATGGATAGTATACCACCTAAGTTCACATCCAAATATAGTGACTGGAGCCTCAAATGAGCATCTCATCTGAAAGATGCACACCTGCCACTGTGGCACTCCCTCAGTAATACACCGTCATGGGTTCCTACACCCTTGTCTCTGCAGTGGGACTACAAACCACCACTGTCTGATTTCGAGGTGAGAGTACTATGTGCTAATATCATACAGTCAAACATCCACTCCTCACTGTACATCTGTTCGTAATATGAGAATCCGTTCGGCTACATCTGTCAGCACAGACTGCGATATTTCAATCCTTCACTCCTGGCAGGACTCACTCAAAAATAGCAACATTACTGCTTCAAACTTTTACTATTTACCTGAAGGACAGTAGGTCCCACAGTCCTTTATTAATCAAATTAAAAATTACAGGCATTTCTGCTCATCCTTTCAAGAAGGATTTCTTCCCTGTTTAATTAGTCAGTCATATTCATGCAGTAAAGCACCTAATGGTGCTGCTACAGCCCCCAAGGCTCTGTCTTAATGGTGTGTTTTAATGATGTTGATGAATGTGCTAAAATGTTCAGGGATAAAGCATGCCTTGTATGACAATGACAGTTCTTGAACAAAATACAATCCTCCACCCTTCAGTCTGATGTTACTTTGACACATTTGTCTTTATTGCTTTTCAGACCAAGACTGAAAATTGAGTACCTTTTTGTTTTTCCCAGCCACAGGACAAGGGTATTACTGGCTAGGTCAGCATTTATGGGCCATCCCTAACTGCCCAGAAAGCAATTAAGTATCAACCACATTGTTGTGGGGCTGGAGTCATTTGGAGGCTAGTAGTTCTCTTCCTTAAAGAGGACCAGATGGGTTTTTCCATCAGCAATGCCTTCATGGTCATCGTTGCACTCCTATTTCCAAATTTTTATACACATTCAAATTCCGCTGTCTACTATGGCCAGATTCAAAACTTGGTCTCTGGATTAGCAATCCAGCAACACCACCACTAGGCTATTACACCCACAGCCTATGAAAGAATTAAAGGAAAGAGAAGGTTGCTGCACTACAAAATATCACTTCTTCATGTAGATGTTCAGTGATAGATCCGACCCTATGCAAATACAAAAATTCTCCTCAAGCTGCTTGTCTTGGTAAGATTTGTAACTTCGGCTAAATATATTGCGGAAACATTTGTGGAACGTGGCTGTTTGATAAATCCTGTTGGTCGCTGATACCATGGGATCTGGCCTGTTTATTTAACTGCATGCAATTCCAAACTGCAAATGCGACAGAGCAATTAAATGATAATAAAATGTGAGGCTGGATGAACACAGCAGGCCAAGCAGCATCTCAGGAGCACAAAAGCTGACGTTTCGGGCCTAGACCCTTCATCAGAGAGGGGGATGGGGGGAGGGAACTGGAATAAATAGGGAGAGAGGGGGAGGCGGACCGAAGATGGAGAGTAAAGAAGATAGGTGGAGAGGGTGTAGGTGGGGAGGTAGGGAGGGGATAGGTCAGTCCAGGGAAGACGGACAGGTCAAGGAGGTGGGATGAGGTTAGTAGGTAGCTGGGGGTGCGGCTTGGGGTGGGAGGAACAGGTTGGACTGGTTTTGGGATGCAGTGGGTGGGGGGGAAGAGCTGGGCTGGTTGTGTGGTGCAGTGGGGGGAGGGGATGAACTGGGCTGGTTTAGGGATGCAGTAGGGGAAGGGGAGATTTTGAAACTGGTGAAGTCCACATTGATACCATATGGCTGCAGGGTTCCCAGGCGGAATATGAGTTGCTGTTCCTGCAACCTTCGGGTGGCATCATTGTGGCAGTGCAGGAGGCCCATGATGGACATGTCATCAAGAGAATGGGAGGGGGAGTGGAAATGGTTTGCGACTGGGAGGTGCAGTTGTTTGTTGTGAACTGAGCGGAGGTGTTCTGCAAAGCGGTCCCCAAGCCTCCGCTTGGTTTCCCCAATGTAGAGGAAGCCGCACCGGGTACAGTGGATGCAGTATACCACATTGGCAGATGTGCAGGTGAACCTCTGCTTAATGTGGAATGTCATCTTGGGGTCTGGGATGGGGGTGAGGGAGGAGGTGTGGGGACAAGTGTAGCATTTCCTGCGGTTGCAGGGGAAGGTGCCGGGTGTGGTGGGGTTGGAGGGCAGTGTGGAGCGAACAAGGGAGTCACGGAGAGAGTGGTCTCTCCGGAAAGCAGACAGGGGAGGGGATGGAAAAATGTCTTGGGTGGTGGGGTCGGATTGTAAATGGCGGAAGTGTCGGAGGATAATGCGTTGTATCCGGAGGTTGGTAGGGTGGTGTGTGAGCACGAGGGGGATCCTCTTGGGGCGGTTGTGCTTTGGGGAAACCAAGCGGAGGCTTGGGGACCGCTTTGCAGAACACCTCCGCTCAGTTCGCAACAAACAACTGCACCTCCCAGTCGCAAACCATTTCCACTCCCCCTCCCATTCTCTTGATGACATGTCCATCATGGGCCTCCTGCACTGCCACAATGATGCCACCCGAAGGTTGCAGGAACAGCAACTCATATTCCGCTTGGGAACCCTGCAGCCATATGGTATCAATGTGGACTTCACCAGTTTCAAAATCTCCCCTTCCCCTACTGCATCCCTAAACCAGCCCAGTTCGTCCCCTCCCCCCACTGCACCACACAACCAGCCCAGCTCTTCCCCCCCACCCACTGCATCCCAAAACCAGTCCAACCTGTCTCTGCCTCCCTAACCGGTTCTTCCTCTCACCCATCCCTTCCTCCCACCCCAAGCCGCACCCCCAGCTACCTACTAACCTCACCTCCTGGGGAAGGTGCTAAAGGGCTGGTGATTAGTGAACAGAGCGCTTGACCTTTGTGGGTGAGCTGGGTCGATCCAGTTCACTTGCAGTGACAGAGGGTGGTGTTTATATGGCCATCAGAGAGTTGCTAAAGGGGCCAATGAATAGGAGCTCTTTAAATGAGCGGTAGTACCTTGGAATTGGTGCCCCGGGCAGCCCATTGACTGGGGCTGCTGCATTGCTGCGAGAGTAATGTAGCAAATCTCTGAGAGACAGAGATTGGGAGGCAGGTGTTACTTCATGGGTGGGGGGAGGGGTTGTGGGGGGTTGTGTAGTGAGGGAGGTGAGAGGTGCCAAAAATGTGAAGTATTGGGTCAAGGAGTAAAACGATACCGTCCCATCAACGGCAAGGCTTGAGTTTATAAGCAGCCTAAGTTAATGAAGTCTACTTCCTGTGGCCCATTTGGAGAAATTTCACACAAAGCAGGCCATTCAGTCCCTTGGCCCAGTCCCACCATTCTGTTAGATCATGGCTGATCTGTTCATCAATCCCATCTACCAACCTTTATTGTTATTATTAATATTATTTCCCTAGATGTCCTTATCCAACACAAATGACAGCACCAATTGTTTTAGAGCCACAACCTTTCAGTGAGAGCATTCTAGATTTGTACTGTCCTTTATGTGGAAAATTGCCTCTTGATTTCTCTGAAACAACTTAAATCTAATTTATAATTATGTTAATGTCTCCCCATTCTTAAATCTCTTGGCATTAGGAAATACTTCTTTGTATCGAGGCTATTGAATCTTTGCAACATTTTAAAACTTCCATCAGATCACTTTCCAACCTAGCTTTAAATGACCTAATGCCATAGCATTGCCCACTGACTTTGTGGTAGATCTGTGTTCTATTCATTCCAAGGCTGATGTAGCCTTCCTGAGTGTCAGTGCCCAACACTAGGCATCATAACTCAAGGAGTCTATCGAAGGCTCCAGATAAGTAAACTCCAAATGCATTATCTCCTCAAGAACAGACTGACTTCACAAACTCGCCACGAAAACCAAGCTAATCAGTGGAGGAGTTCTCCCCAGTGTCTTAGTTAATACTTATTTGCCCACCAACACCTAAAACTGGACTGTCTGGTAATTACTCTGTTGCTTGTTTGTTGGAACTTGCTGTGTGCAAATCGATTGTAGCGTTTATTACATTGTGACAGTGATCAAACTTGGAAAGTATTTCATTGATTGTAAAATGATTCTGGGCATCTGCGATTGTGGAAAACACTATACCAAAACAATAAATTGAGACCCCTGTTCAATAGCAAGCCACCCCTTGTGGGTAATGTCTCAAATTGCAGACACATTGAGGTTTTCCTGTTGAAGAATACACAAGATTAAAGAGCCAGTTTCAATGCTACTAGTGAGTACTAGCGGGCTTGAATGCTTTTGTACATATCAGCCTGGGTTTGAGCATTAGCGCACTGTAAACGTTACAGCTGAAGAACTAATCTCAAGACACCCGTGTTGCAGGTAAAGCAATTCTCTCGCTGAATGCCAGAAGTCAGCTAGCTAGAAGCCAGATCAAAAAAGAAATAGATATCAAAAGGATTCCCTCTCACCCCGTATTCTTGAATTCAATCACAGTCAATAGGAATCAGAACATCAGAATGTCAACTGACCTGCAAACTAAGGATTAAGATTTCGACCATACAAATACCAAAGTCAATGCTATCAGCAACTTCCATTGGAAGTCAGTGCTATCAGTAATTTCCAATGTCCAACTGTCCATTCTTTGTGAACAATTCAGAGACTGATCTGTACATTTGGCTTTTTTCAAAAAAACTTTCACCTGTTTGGGCTCAGCTTTTATTTCTAATCTGTCTGTATGTGTGTTGTACTACAAATTAGAGTCATAGAGATGTATTGCATAGAAACAGGCCCTTCAGTCAAACTGTTTGATCCAATATTCTCAATAAATCTAGTCCCATTGCCAGCAGTTGGCCCATATCCTTCTGTAACCTTCCTATTCATAGTCCATCCAGATGCCTCTTAAATGTTGTAATTGTACCAGCCTCCACCACTTCATCTGGCAGCTCAATCCATACACACACCACCCTCCACATGAAAATGTTGCCCCTTAGGTCCCTTCTACATCTTTCCCCTCTCACCTTAAATCTACTGCCTAATGTTTTGGACTCCACCACTCTGGTGAAAAAACAATATCTATTTACTCTTTCCATGCACTTCATGATTTTATAAACCCTTATAAGGCCACCCTTCAGCCTCTAACACTCCAGGGAAAGTAGCCCCAGCCTCTTCAGCCTCTCCCTATAGCTCAAACCCTCCCACCCTGGTAACATCCTTATAAATCTTTTCTGGGCCCTTTCAAGTTTCACAACATCCTTCCCATCACAAGGAGACCAGAACTGCACACAATATTCCAGTAATAGCCTAACCAACGTCCTGTACAGCGTCAATATGGCCTCCCAATTCTTATACTCAATGTACTGGCCCATGCACAAAAACACGCTCACCAGCAACAAAAACAGAAGTTGCTGGAAAAACTCAGCAGGTCTGGCAGCATCTGTGAAGAAAAAAATCAGAATTAACATTACTGGTCCAGTGACCTGTCCTCAGAACAGTTCTGAGGAAGGGTCATGGGACCTGAAAAGTTGATTCTGATTTTTTTCCTTCACAGATGCTGCCAGACCTGCTGAGTTTTTCCAGCGACTTCTGTTTTTGTTCCTGATTTACAGCATCCGCAGTTCTTTCAGTTTTTTATACTGAACAGCTTCTTCAGTATCCAATCTACCTGCGACTCCACTTTCAAGGAACTATGAAACTGCATTCCATGGTCTTTGTTCAGCAACACTCCCCAGGACCTTACCATTAACTGTATAAGTCCTGCCCTGACTTGCCTTTCCGAAACGCAGCACCTCACATTTACCTGAATTAAGCTCCATCTACCATTTCTCGGCCCATTGGCCCATCTGATCAAGATTGCGTTATACTCAGAGGTAACCTTCTTTTCTGTCCACTACACCTCCAAATTTTCATGTTTGTTAATTAATAAACTTACTCCATGTTAACTCATGAAAACCTGGCTCCTTTTAAAACATAAATAAATTTGGGTGTGTGGTAAAGTTATCCGTAAGAGAAGGGATCAGTTTTTGTCTCAATCTTGTTCCTTCCCACCTGAGAGCTGAAAGATTTGGGTCTCCCACCTGGAATTGAAACAAATTGGGGAATCTCACCAGGGATTGTGTCAAAACCTATGCAATTGTGCTAGAAATCAGTCTGATTATGTTACATGGGTCCATCGGCTTTTCTGTAACACCAATTACTCAAAGCACTGTAGTTTGCAACTTTCTGAAAGTGTCATAAGGGTTTTTATATTAACACCTGCAGAACTCTCTTCCTGCTCCTTACCTGCGCGTGTATCTACACAGGTGGATCATAAATGCCACTTTTGACAGTAGCAGCCTATCTCCAGTGATAGGAACACGCACACACATTTCAAAAATTACAAAGCAGATAGGCGGCTATGGGCATGTCATGAGATCATCAGACCATTTTCAAGATTTACGTCAGTTATTTGAGGGAGAGAATGTTGGGAAGCCGACAGTGTTTATTTCCTTCTTTAATCACGCAATCCTCAACGTGTTTCTAGATTGCATTTCATCCAGAGAGTGGCATTTCCAGTAGTTGAACTCTCTCTATGCTGCACTGAAATCATGGCAGAGAAAGCACCTTGTGATTCACAGCCTGATAATCTGTTTACTCAGAGGTAGAAGTGTCACCAACTGAGTCAAGCTGACACATACGATAAGCATAGAACATAAATCAGATTCCCGAAATGTTCTCTCTGTGTAACATCTAGGAGACTGCTGTCATAATGGCAACTTACTACAGTACTACTAATAAAATCTAAGTGAAGTACAGAGATCCTATCTCCTGTTGCCCATCTAAGATTCTAAATATACATTCCATTTCACCAACAGTAACCAAGCCCATGTTGATTCTCAGGGTGAAAGGAGTGAAGAGGGGGTTTTGATGGGGATTGAATCTGCAATTGTTACATCTCGGACCTGTCTCATTCTTAAACGTCCACTCAACAATCTAACCTGAAATGGTTACCATCAACTGTAGGATCAGAGCAGAATTACTCACATCATAATTTTTTTGGCTGTGCCTGTCCATTTTGTGACTGCTCTTCCCCCCATCCCCCCTAGCCTGGTTTGTGGATGACTCAGGTGGGTGTGGAAGGGTAGGATGTGTGAGCGGGTGGGAGGGTGCTCATGGTGGCTTTCCTTAATGAAACATTCCAGACTCTTCAGGGACTTGACAATGTAGATGTAGGGAACTTGTTTCCCTCTTTGGAAGAGTCTAGGGGCAAAGGCATAACCTCAGAGTAAAGGAGCCATCAAATAAACTCAAAAAAGTTTATTCTGTCAAAGGGTTGTGAATCCATGTAATTCTTTACTGCGGGGAGCTATCTAGGTTGGGTCATTAAGTACATTCAGCATTGAGATGGGCAGGCTTTAAATCAGTAAGGGAATCAGGAGTTACTGGAAAAAGGCAAGCAAATGGAATTGAGGATTATCAGATGGGCCATGATCCTTTTCAATGGTGGAATGGACTCAATGGTTTGAATGGCCTAGTCTTACAGTCTTATGGTGTTCTGTCAGGAATCATCTGTCCATGATTCCACTACCATCAGGCTGTGGGTCACACTTGAAGGAGCAGCTTGAGCTCCCTCTTTAATGTGGGCTGGGGAGTGAGGACTGGGGGACAGGAACACTGTTGTGAGAGGGAAGAGAAGGCATGAGAGCCAAAGTGCTGGAGATGGATCAGGTTCAGCTGAGTGCTCAGTCATCCATGTAGCTGGGGAATCCTCAGTTGAGGAAAAAGGTGATGATTTCTGAAGCACTCCTGTGAAAGGTGGCATCATCAGAACAGATGCATTAGATATGGAAAAAACTGGGAGAATGGGGTGTAGTCTTTACAGGAAACAGGATGTGCGGATGTACAGTCAAGGTAATTGAGTCGATGGATTTATATCATATACCTGTGGCCAGAATTAGAAATAGAGATGTAAAGGAAGAGAGGCGAGAAGTTGGAGATAACCACATAAAAGTGACCAGGGGTGGGGGTGGAAATTGGAAGCGTAATTGATAAACTTTTCAAATTCCAGACAAGAGAGGGAAGCAGAACCGATGATGTCATTGACGTACCGGAGAAGAGAGTTGCGGGGTAGGACCCAAGTCAGCTTGGAACGAGGAATGTTCCACGTATCCCACAAACAGACAGGCAAACCTGGGGTCCATGTGTGTACCCCAGCCACTCTTATGACCTGAAGAAAGTAAGAGGAGTAAGCTGTTCAAAGTGAAGATGAGCTTGGCCAGGCAGAGGAAGGTTGTATCAGTATCAGGAGTAGGCCACTCAGCCGTTCACCACTCAATAAGTTCAGGGCTAATCTGATTACATCATGTTCCTACCTATCTGTAAAGGCCAGTGGGCAAGTGCTCGCACAGTAACTTTCAAAACAGGATTGGATGTACAAAGCTGAAAAGGAAAATCTCTGGGAATGGAATGGGTAAGTGGAAATCATTGGGCTGGTGCCACTTATGATGGAGCAAACAGCTTTGTCTGATGCTGTAGGATAATCCAGTTCTGTGGCTTATGCGGTATACTGTATGCCCACTGATCAAGTTCTTCATGTTGATGCTTTTCCTGGGTAAGGGAGATACTGTGGGGATGAAGACACAGATAATACTGGAGAAGGCAATGTCCTAGTGGTATTATTACTATTCATTCTGGGAATCTAGGTTCAAATCTTACCTTGGTAGATGGTTAAAAATTTGAATTTGGTGAAGAATCTGGAATTAAGGGGCTAATGTTGACCATGAAACCATTGTTGATTGTTGGGGAAAACCTCATCTGGTTCACTAAGGCCCTTTAGGGAAGGAAGTCTGCTGGCCTACCTGTGACTCCACACCCACAGCAATGAGTTAACAAAGTGTGAAGCTGGATGAACACTTTGTTATCTTGGATTCTCCAGCATCTGCAGTTCCCATTACCACAGCAATGAGAGTTGACTCTTAACTACTCTCTTGGCAATTAGGGATGAGCAATAAATGCTGGCCAAGCCAGCAATACGCATGTCTATGAGAAAAATTCTTTAAATCCCTGAATCCATTGAAGAGAAATCTAGCCTTGTTTGAAAAGAGAAAAGAACAAATCTACGTGCCGTGTGATTTTTTTTCCACCCTCAGTCCGAGGTTTTACTTTAGCCTCTGGTCTAAACAGGAGTAGAATTGAAATATTCAGGAGCAGCCATGGATAATGGATGGTGTATGCTCTCTTACAAACCATGCAGCACCACCAGTGAACTGGAATTAAGGCTGTGGGAAAAGCATGAAGGATTACATTATCCTTCTACTAATCCATATTAAGGGGTCAAAGAGTTCGCTCTGCCAGCTCCAAATCTGCAACAAGCTTAACAGCTTTTGCTGTAGCAGCCCAGATCTTCAGAGAGTGCACAATTTTGTGCAGGTTATTAGGGAACAGTACAGTGGGTCTTCTCATCAGTAACAACAAAAATCTGTTCTCAATCTCTGGCACAGGGCTTTGCTGAGGCTCAGTCTTTTGAGTATGTCAGATTGATAGATTGCCGATTATCGGTGTTGTATAGGGTTAGAGGGATTTTATTTAATGTCCATTCATGGGATGTGGATACCCCAGGCTAGCCTAGCTTTTGTTGACCATCCCTGTTTGCTTGCCTAGACAGCAGTGGAAAGTCAACCACATTGTTGTGGGTCTGGAGTCAAACGTAGGCCAGGCCAGGTAAAGGCAGCAGATTTCCTTCCCTAAAGGACATTAGTGAAGGTGCGTAAAATGCACCAAGGTGTTCAATCAGCCATGATCGTACGGAATAGTTTGGCAGACATGAGGGGCTGAATGGCCTTCTCCAGTTCCTGTATGATATCATGGTTTTACAGCCAATAAAGTGCTGTTGACCCCTTTGACAATACCTTCATAGAAACATGGAAAGTAAGAGCAGGGCCAGGCCAATCGTCCTTTCAAAGTCCATCCTGCCATTCAACGTGATCATGACTGATCATCCAACTCAATACTCACCTCCTGCTTTCTCTACTTACCCTTTGATCCTCTTAGCCTTAAGAATTAAATCTAACTCCCTCCTTGGAAAAGCTACTTCCAATCCTCCAGCCTCTAGGACAAGGGCAGCAGATGCATGGACTCCTGCAAGTCCCCCTCCGCGCCATGTATTCTCCTGATATGAAGCTATAAGATCATTCCTTTACTGGTCACTGGTCAGAATCCTGGCACTCCCTTCCTGACAGCAGTGGCAGTGTACGCACAGCTGCCAAAGCTCAAGAAGGTGCTACCACACCACGTGTAATTAGAAATGGCATGGTCAGCGATGCCCGCATTCTGTGAAAATGTTGTAAAAATGGCTGTTGCAATGTGGGAAGCATATCAGCCAATTTGTACACAGCAAAGTCCCAATGTGATAATGGCCATAATAAAAACCGAAAGAACAGCAGATGCTGTAAATCAGGGACAAAAACAGAAGTTGCTGGAAAAACTCAGCAGGTCTGGCAGCATCTGTGAAGAAAAAAATCAGAGTTAACGTTTCAGATCCGATTCTGAGGAAGGGTCACCGGACCTTAAACATTAACTCTGATTTTCCCCTCACAGATACTGCCAGACCTGCTGAGCTTCTCCAGCAACTGTTTTTGATCCTGAAAATGACCATATCCTGGTCTTACTCCACTGTGCGGGCTTCCTCAGTACTGTTGCATCAGGCAGGATTGGTGCGAACAGTATCAAAGATCACATGGTCTTAGACACACTTTACCTTCAGCGAAGCTCAAACTGCCTCAATTCTTTGCTCACATTTTAAAATCATTGCATTGGATGCAGGCTCACACAACCCTGCATGCACAGAAAGGAATTATCACTGTTGGGGAATTTCCATGAACTGGGCTCAGTTATACACCTCAGGGAGGGCCCAAAAATTAAGCTGGTTACTTTGGGCCTAATGTGGAGGCATTTTACAACCCAATCCCCCCTTGGCCTGTTCTTGTATGGGTGGATTTGGAGGATATAGGATGCACTGCATTGCAACGGAGAGAGTGCTGGAATCTCCAGTCTTTTCAAAGCAACTCTTCATTCACACTCCATGAAATATGTACACTTATGCACAAGGTCCAGAATGCTTTTGCTCTCCAGCAGCATGTGATCTCTCGCATCACTACGGAATACATAAATTCCTATTTACATAGTTTCCCTTGAGAAAGGCGCTCTGGACATTGTGCGGGGAAGGTTTACCAGGACGTTGTCTGATCGGACGGTTTTAGTTATGACGAGAGTTTAGATAATCTCGGATGGTTTTCGCTGGAAAGACAGAGGCTGAGTGGGGGAGGGGCAACCTGATAGGAGTCTACAAAATGATGAGAGACATAGGTAAGGTGGATAGTCAGAGGCTTCTTCCCGGGGTAAAAAGCTCAATTACAAGAGGGCACTGGTTCAAGGTGAGAAGGGGAAAATTTAGAGGACAGGTGTGGGGAAAATTTTTCACCCAGAGCGTGGTGGGTGCCTGGAACGCACTGCCAGGGGAGGTGGTGGAAGCTGGCACATTAGCAATGTTTAAGGCATACCTTGAAAGACACATGAATGGGAGGTGAACAGAGGGATAGAAACCACGCATGGGCATTAACTAGCAGGTCTAAATAAGGATTGGGAATCAGCCCAGGCTTTGTATCCCAAAGGCCTGTTCCTGTGCTGTTTTGGATTGTGTTATTATATTCGTGAAAAGTGTTGGTGAGCTGCCTCTTGAACCACTGCACTCCATTTAGGGTTTAGGATCTGTGATCCCCGAGTCTGTATTTGCACTCGAGCGTCATCTTTGACAGAGTGGATTTAGGTCAAAATTTGATGGTTAGGTCAAAATGCCATAAGGGCATTGTGGGTCTACCTATAGCACATGGACTGCAGAAGTTCAAGAAGGCAGCTCACTACCACCTTCTCAAGGGCAACTACGGTCGGATCATAAATGTTGGTCCAGCTAATGTTAAGCTTTACACTTGCATGGACCTATATTCAACACCCTGACATCAGGTTTCACTGTGGGCCTATGTATTAGACCCCATCAGAATATCCTTTAACAGGCACAACTTCCAGAGATTTAGATTTCACCATGGGATAGACGCAAAAATGAAATAGCAGTGAAAAATAAAATAAAAAATAAACAAAATAAAAAATAAGTGAATAGAAGTCAATCACTTTTACATTTCAGTTACGCATTCTACCGTTGCACTTTTCAAGTACAACCTTCCTCCACTTATACCAGCCAGCAAAAGGTTAAGTTCAACCCGAGAAAAAAAATGTTATTATTTTTAATGCTTGCCTTCTTTCATTCTTCTATCTAAAGTATGTGCTCACATTCACAATGTCCCACAATTTAGAGGGGACCATTCTCCAGACCATTGACAGAATGCCCTCCAGACAGTAGACCACTCACTCACCTTCCCCTGACCTGTTAGAGAGACAGTAATGAACCAATGTTAGACTGTTGAGCTCACAGCCTAGGGTGGAGTGAGAATGATCTATGTTAGACCCCCTCACTGCCCTATCTCTCCCTCTCAAGCTTGGTAAATCCACTGGATGGCAATTTGAAATCACAGTCTGTTCCCCTTGTCCCAGTCCTACCTCCAGGGCCATTGTAATGTCTCTCACACAACTCCTGAAGGAGTAGAATTGAAAGTTTCTCCATGCGAGTGCTCTGCAGCCCCGGGAGCGAACACAAGAGCCACAGTGAGAGCACAGCTCTTCTGTGAGCAACAGCTGCCCCCTCCACAGCCTAAAAATAACCCCTCCTCAGTTAGGCTCTCCAGCGCTGAGTAACACACATCGACGAGAGGAAAGAAGAAATTCCAATTCAGAAATGTCCCTTTTGTATCACGACCCAACACTTTACCTGTGAGAAGTCTTGCTCTCCCCGACTCTGAAGTTTTATTGCTGGGACTTCTGAAGCTCCTTTACAAACAGCCACTAAGGAATCCGACTAGGCAGGCAGATGACAGAGAGCAGGAGAAATGTGATAAGGACTGACAAGCACCTACCCACCCCCACAGTGGATATACATACATGAGAGTGTTCACTCAGTCAACAGCTGACTGGACAGAACTCCAGGCTATAAATACTCGATGGATTCCACTTTTGGGCATCCATTGGCTGTTGAGACCTGGGCAGTAACAAGATCTGATGAAAGGTCAAAACCAGGAAAGGGACAGAGGAGAACAAAGGCAGATTGAATTTATATAACTGTTACCTGGGAATTTTTCCATCCACTCCATTCCCTTTCCAGCAGGTTGTTGAAGCTGGATGAGTATTAATCAGAGATAATGGGAACTGCAGATGCTGGAGAATCCAAAATAATAAAGTGTGGGGCTGGATGAACACAGTAGGCCAAGCAGCATCTCAGGAGCACAAAAGCTGACGTTTTGGGCCTAGACCCTTCATCAGAGAGGGGAATGGGGTGAGGGTTCTGGAATAAATAGGGAGAGAGGGGGAGGTGGACTGAAGATGGAGAGTAAAGAAGATAGGTGGAGAGGGGAGTATAGGTGGGAAGGTAGGGAGGGGATAGGTCAGTCCAGGGAAGATGGACAGGTCAAGGAGGTGGGATGAGGTTAGTAGGTAGGAAATGGAGGTGCGGCTTGGGTGAGAGGAAGGGATAGATGAGAGGAAGAACTGGTTAGGGAGGCAGAGACAGGCTGGGCTGGTTTTGGGAGGCAGTGGGGGGAGGGGAAGAGCTGGGCTGGTTGTGCAATGCAGTGGGGGGAGGGGACGAACTGGGCTGGTTTTGGGATGCGGTGGGGGAAGGGGAGATTTTGAAGCTGGTGAAGTCCACATTGAGACCATTGGGCTGCAGGGTTCCCAAGCAGAATATGAGTTGCTGTTCCTGCAACCTTCGCGTGGCATCATTGTGGCAGTGCAGGAGGCCCATGATGGACTTGTCATCTAAAGAATGGGAGGGGGAGTTGAAATGGTTCGCGACTGGGAGGTGCAGTTGTTTACTGCAAACCGAATGGAGGTGTTCTGCAAAGCAGTCCCCAAGCCTCCGCTTGGTCTCCTCAATGTGGAGGAAGCCACACCGGGTACAATGGATACAGTATACCACATTGGCAGATGTGCAGGTGAACCTCTGCTTAATGTGGAATGTCATCTTGGGGCCTGGGATGGGGGTGAGGGAGGAGGTGTAGGGGCAAGTGTAGCAATTCCTGCAATTACAGGGGAAGGTGCCAGGTGTGGTGGGGTTGGAGGCAGTGTGGAGCGAACAAGGGAGTCATGGAGAGAGTGGTCTCTCCGGAAAGCAGACAAGGGTGGGGATGGAAAAATGTCTTGGGTGGTGGGGTCGGATGGTAGATGGCAGAAGTGTCGGAGGATGATGCGTTATATCCGGAGGTTGGTGGGGTGGTGTGTGAGAACGAGGGGGATCCTCTTTGGGCGGTTGTGGCGGGGGCGGGGTGTGATGGATGTGTTGTGGGAAATGCAGGAGACGTGGTCAAGGGCGTTCTCGACCACTGTGGGGGGAAATTTGCGGTCCTTGAAGAACTTGGACACCTGGGATGTGCGGGAGTGAAATGCCTCATCCTAGGAGCAGATGTGGCGGTGGCAGAGGAATTGGGAATAAGGGATGGAATTTTCGCAGGAGGGTGGGTGGGAGGAGGTGTATTCTAGGCAGCTGTGGGAGTCGGTGGGCTTGAAATGGATATCAGTTACAAGCTGGTTGCCTGAGATGAAGACTGAGAGGTCCAGGAAGGTGAGCGATGTGTTGGAGATGGCCCAGGTGAACTTGAGGTTGGGGTGGAAGGTGTTGGTGAAGTGGATGAACTGTTCGAGCTCCTCTGGGGAGCAAGAGGCGGCGCCGATACAGTCATCAATGTAACGGAGGAAGAGGTGGTGTTTGGGGCCTGTGTAGGTGCGGAAGAGGGACTGTTCCACGTAACCTACAAAGAGGCAGGCATAGCTGGGGCCCATGCGGGTGCCCATGGCCAACCCCTTTGTCTGTAGGAAGTGGGAGGAATCGAAAGAGAAGTTGTTGAGGGTGAGGACGAGTTCGGCTAGGCGGATGATGGTGTCGGTGGAGGGGGACTGGTCGGGCCTGCGGGACAGGAAGAAGCGGAGGGCCTTGAGGCCATCTGCATGTGGAATACAGGTGTATAGGGACTGGACGTCCATGGTGAAATTGAGGTGTTGGGGGCCAGGGAATTGGAAGTTCTAGAGGATGTGGAGGGCATGGGTAATGTCACGGACTTACGTAGGGAGTTCCTGGGCCAAAGGGGAGAAAATGGAGTCCAGATAGGTGGAGTTGAGTTCGGCGGGGCAGAAACAGGCTGAGACAATGGGTCGACCAGGGCAGGCAGGTTTGTGGATTTTGGGAAGGAGATAGAAACGGGCCATCCTTGTATGCTTTCCGGAGAGACCACTCTCTCTGTGACTCCCTTGTTCGCTCCACACTGCCCTCCAACCCCACCACACCCGGCACCTTCCCCTGCAACCGCAGGAAGTGCTACACTTGCCCCCACACCTCCTCCATCACCCCCATCCCAGGCCCCAAGGTGACCTTCCATATTAAGCAGAGGTTCACCTGCACATCTGCCAATGTGGTATACTGTATCCATTGTACCCGGTGTGGCTTCCTCTACATTGGGGAAACCAAGCGGAGGCTTGGGGACCACTTTGCAGAACACCTCCGCTCAGTTCGCAATAAACAACTGCACCTCCCAGTCGCAAACCATTTCCACTCCCCCTCCCATTCTTTAGATGACAAGTCCATCATGGGCCTCCTGCAGTGCCACAATGATGCCACCCGAAGGTTGCAGGAACAGCAACTCATATTCCGCTTGGGAACCTTGCAGTCCAATCGTATCAATGTGGACTTCACCAGCTTCAAAATCTCCCCTTCCCCCACCGCATCCCAAAACCAGCCCAGTTCGTCCCCTCCCCCCACTGCATTGCACAACCAGCCCAGCTCTTCCCCTCCCCCCACTGCCTCCCAAAACCAGCCCAGCCTGTCTCTGCCTCCCTAACCTGTTCTTCCTCTCACCCATCCCTTCCTCTCACCCAAGCCACACCTCCATTTCCTACCTACTAACCTCATCCCACCTCCTTGACCTGTCCGTCTTCCCTGGACTGACCTATCCCCTCCCTACCTCCCCACCTATCCTCTCCTCTCCACCTATCTTCTTTTCTCTCCATCTTCGGTCCTCCTCCCCCTCTCTCCCTATTTATTCCAGAACCCTCACCCCATTCCCCTCTCTGATGAAGGGTCTAGGCCCGAAACGTCAGCTTTTGTGCTCCTGAGATGCTGCTTGGCCTGTTGTGTTCATCCAGCTTCATACTTTGTTATCCTGAGTATTAATCAGTATGCTTTTGTATAATGTGTGTGAGTGATGGCCAATCCAAACACTGTTTAGAGCAGAAATCCTGCCTTTTTTTTGATAGATAAACAAAACAGGGTAAAAATTTAGGGTTGAAAAGTGGCCCTTTGGTTATAAGCAAACAGCAGCAGTCTGTTATATCAGAAAACTTATTGTTTTCTTCGAATAAAGTTCATGTTCTTTGTTTCTTTTGGTAAAATGTCCTCATTGAGCTGATTCTTTTTAACACACAGGAATATGTTTAATCCACAAGTGAAATGTTTTTAAAAATAATTAATGTTCCAAATTGTTTCCCCTCATGGGTCACATTAATGTTCAACTTTTATTAGTTTGTGTTATATTTAGGCTCTACAATTTTTTTTAACAGAGCAAAGTTGCTGGAAACCATCACAAAAATCAAATCTCACGAAGAAAATTGTATCAGTGATAACGGGAACTGCAGATGCTGGAGAATCCAAGATAACAAAGTATGAGGCTGGATGAACACAGCAGGCCAAGCAGCATCTCAGGAGCACAAAAGCTGTGCTCCTGAGATGCTGCTGGGCCTGCTGTGTTCATCCAGCCTCACATTTTATTATCTCACAAAGAAAATGTGTTTTCAAGGAGATAGCGGGTGCAATCTTATCAGGGCCTGAATCTTGTGGCTATGAGGAGAAATGTGGCAGAATTGTGTGAGGACGACAGCAAGACCCATCTTGACATCCAGAACAACTCACTGTATCTCTTAACCAAGTTCCAGAGAGTTGCAAGTCCCCATTCACCCAAATATATTGGTATCCAAGATTTGCAAACCCCTCAGGATCCTCGCGGCACCTCCCCAAAATGTTTACAGATCACTGATGAAGCTCAATAAGCTATTGTAGGATACCCCAGCAGCTGGTATTGAAAGGCACACTCAGAGGGGCAGGCACCAGCTCACAGAAGGGACCAGGTTGCATCTCAGGGCTCCTGATGGCTCTCTTAGTCTCAATCACTTAGTGCACAGAGAATAGGGTGGTCCGAAATAAAGTTTCAGGGAAGCAAGATGGCACCGGCAAGCAAGAAGTTGGTTTGAAGTGTGTCTACTTCAATGCCAGGAGCGTCCGGAATAAGGTGGGTGAACTTGCAGCATGGGTTAGTACCTGGGACTTCGATGTTGTGGCCATTTCGGAGACATGGATAGAGCAGGGACAGGAATGGTTGTTGCAGGTTCCGGGATTTAGATGTTTCAGTAAGAACAGAGAAGATGCTAAAAGGGGCGGAGGTGTGGCATTGTTGGTCAAGAACAGTATTACAGTTGTAGAAAGGATGTTTCGGGACTCATCAACTGAAGTAGTATGGGCTGAGGTTAGAAACAGGAAAGGAGAGGTCACCCTGTTGGGAGTTTTCTATCGGCCTCCGAATAGTTCCAGAGATGTAGAGGAAAGGATAGCAAAGATGATTCTCGACAGGAGTGAGAGAGACAGGGTAGTTGTCATGGGGAACTTCAACTTTCCAAATATTGACTGGGAACACTATAGTTCGAGTACTATAGATGGGTCAGTTTTTGTCCAATATGTGCAGGAGGGCTTCCTGACACAGTATGTAGATAGGCCAACTAGGGGCGAAGCCACATTAGATTTGGTACTGGGTAATGAGCCTGGCCAGGTGTTAGATTTGGAAGTAGGTGAGCACTTTGGTGATAGTGATCACAATTCTGTTATGTTTACGTTAGTGATAGAAAGGGATAGGTGTATACCACTGGGCAAGAGTTATAGCTGGGGGAAAGGCAATTACAATGAGATTAGGCAAGATTTAGGGAGCATAGGATGGGGAAGGAAACTGCAGGGGATGGGCACATTAGAAATGTGGAGCTTATTCAAGGAAAAGCTCCTGTGTCCTCGATCAGTATGTACCTGTCAGGCAGGGAGGAAGCTATAGAGTGCGGGAGCCATGGTTTACGAAGGAGGTGGAATCTCTGGTCAAGAGGAAGAAGAAGGCTTATGTTAGAATGAGATGTGAAGGCTCAGTTAGGGCACTTGAGGGCTACGAGGTAGCCAGGAAAGACCTAAAGAGAGAGCTCTACAGGAATAGTGCCAGATGACTGGAGGATAGTAAATGTGGTTCCCCTGTTCAAGAAGGGGAGTAGAGACAACCCTGGTAATTTTAGACCAGTGAGCCTTACCTCAGTTGTTGGTAAAGTGTTGAAAAAGGTTATAAGGGATAGGATTTATAATCATTTAGAAAAGAATAAATTGATTAGGGATAGTCAGCACGGTTTTGTGAAGGGAAGGTCGTGCCTCACAAACCTTATTGAATTCTTTGAGAAGGTGACCACACAGGTAGATGAGAGTAAACCGGTTGATGTGGTGTATATGGATTTCAGCAAGGCGTTCGATAAGGTTCCCCACAATAGGCTATTGTACAAAATGCGGAGGAATGGAATTGTGGGAGATATAGCAGTTTGGATCGGAAATTGGCTTGCTGAAAGAAGACAGCGGGTGGTAGTTGATGGGAAATGTTCATCCTGGAGACCAGTTACTAGTGGTGTACTGCAAGGGTCGGTGTTGGGTCCACTGCTGTTTGTCATTTTTATAAATGACCTGGATGAGGGTGTAGAAGGATGGGTTAGTAAATTTGCAGACGACACTAAGGTCAGTGGAGTTGTGGATAGTGAGGAAGGATGCTGTAGGTTGCAGAGAGACATAGATAAGCTGCAGAGCTGGGCTGAGAGGTGGCAAATGGAGTTTAATGCAGACAAGTGTGAGGTGATGCACTTTGGTAGGAGTAACCAGAAGGCAAAGTACAGGGCTAATGGTAAGATTCTTAGTAGTGTAGATGAGCAGAGAGATCTCGGTGTCCATGTACACAGATCCTTGAAAGTTGCCACCCAGGTTGACAGGGCAGTTAAGAAGGCATACAGTGTTTTAGCTTTTATTAATAGAGGGATTGAGTTCTGGAACCAAGCGGTTATGGTGAAGCTCTGGTGCAGCCGCACTTGGAGTATTGTGTACAGTTCTGGTCACCGCATTATAAGGATGTGGAAGCTTTGGAAAGGGTGCGGAGGAGATTTACTAGGATGTTGCCTGGTATGGAGGGAAGGTCTTACGAGGAAAGGCTGAAGGACTTGAGGCTGTTTTCATTAGAGAGAAGAAGGTTGAGAAGTGACTTAATTGAAACATATAAAATAATCAGAGGGCTAGATAGGGTGGATAGGGAGAGCCTTTTTCCAAGGATGGTGACAGCGAGCATGACGGGGCATAGCTTTAAATTGAGTGGTGAAAGATATAGGACAGATGTCAGAGGTAATTTCTTTACTCAGAGAGTAGTAAGGGAATGGAACGCTTTGCCTGCAACGGTAGCAGATTCACCAACTTTAGGTACATTTAAGTCGTCATTGGATAAGCATATGGACGTACATGGAATAGTGTCGGTTAGATGGGCTTGAGATCGGTATGACAGGTCGGGACAACATTGAGGGCCGTGCTGTAATGTTCTATGTTCTAGCCGCATGCTCAACCCATCCACCCATGTCTTGCCTTGTCCTGTCAGTGCATTGGTGATCCAACCTCGGGCTATCAGCTCAGTCATGCTGAGGTATGCTTCTGTGCAGAAAGGCTGCTTGCCAGTTCGGATCTGCCAGAGGGAGATGTACACTGAGACTTAAATTTAAAAACTATAGCACGCACACAGCAAATGCACTGTATATTTCATCAGCCAGATAGCCCAGGGCAGGAAGTGGGGTGACAACCAGTCCTGAGGTAAGCTGAAAGGCGTGGGGGAGCTGTGTCAGTCAGAGGGTGCCACTGCCAACAGTCATGGGCACAGCCCCCACCAAGTCCAGGGACATGACCAGTCAGTCATCCACTCATACTGCTCATAGCCAGGGGGGCACAATCCAGAGAGTGGAGCGTGCTCAGTCTCATAGGGTCTCCAGCAGCCACCAGTTGGTATTGTGTATGGTCAGTCAGGGAGCTGGTCCGTCATGTCAATATTGGCCAGGGGGCTAAGCAGTTACAGTCCTGGTGGTGTTGATCATCAAGGACAGTGCAAAAGGTGACCATTCGGCAAAGGGGAGGAGGATCAATACCAAAAGTTGGATGGGGCAATCAAGCCTGGGGAGGAAGGAGTCCATGAAAATAGGTGCCGGGACGAGGAAGATGACACAGGAAACTCAAGTTATAAAGTGGGGTGGGTGGGACAGCATTCGAAAGTGTGATAAATCCTGAGGTGAGGTGGGGGTGGTGGGGGGGTGGGGGTGGCGCGAGGTGGACTGTTATTAGAAGTGATCATCATTGTGGCCCCACAGGAGGAGCTGAGTGGATATCTTTTCAGGTGGATTTTCAGAGGAATGGTAACACAGTTCGAGGAAAAGTTCAACATGGAGGGTCTCCGAATGGGGGGAGGCGGTGGGGAGGGGGTTGGGTAGCACAGGGTAAAAGGTGTCACAGAGACTCTGGGGTCTAACTGGCTCCAAGGCGGTGCCCAGTCATCGTAAGTGACGATTGTTATCATTGTCTGCCATTCTCCAGGCGTGAAATGCAGCTGGAAAATATCTGGACCAATGCCGAAGGTGGCTGGAGTCAGCGACCCTTCGATGGGCAAAACACATGAGATCCATGTCTGCTGGACACGAGGACATTGAAGGGGCAAATGCGCGAGCAAAATGGAGCTACAGTCTGCTTGCAAACATTGCTTCATCCATTTGCAATATATGAATATGCATAGCGTTCAAATGCTGGTCATCTGGCTGCATAGTACCCCTTTAAAATGGCATAGATGCCAGGAATGCTGGTCTCTCAGCAGATGTGCGATGAGTGGTGAGTTCATCTAGGAATAGTGTGTGATAAGGTGAGGCTGGAATCGAATGGGTGCCATTGCAGTAGGATAAGTAGTTAATGTTTGGCACAATACAGCAAGAGAGCTCACTCAGCCCGAGGGTTAGAAACTGTCCAATAAACCTGATGAAGCTGATATTTATCCAGACGGAAATTACAATTCAACCCAGAATATGCAACACAGCACACACTAAGCCTATTTTTTTGCTACTGCCCATTAAACGGAGGATTCTAGAATCAAAGTTGCAGAGGTTTCAAATGAGCATAGTTTATTCAAGTGCAATCAAAACATTTGTTGCTCACCCTGAAGTCCATGTTCAGGGCATGGTATTACTGAAGGACTGTTTAAGGTGTTGTTCAGCAGGCTAGGAAATAGCCTGAAGGAACAGCACCTCATATTTCGCTTGGGAACGCTGCAGCCCAATGGTCTTAATGTAGACTTCACAAGATTCCCCACCTCCAACCTCATCCCAAAACCAGCCCAGCTCGTCCTCGCCTCCTTGACCTCTCGGTCGTTTCTACTACCTATCCACTCCTCCCACCTCACGGACCAACCCCCATCCCCACTTCCTACCTGCTAGCCTCATCCCCGCCTACTTGACCTGCCCATCCTCCCTCCCACCCACCCGCCCCTCCTTCCCATCTGACCAACCCTCATCCTAGCTCCCTACCTGCACTCACCTTTACTGGCTGTATCACCACCTCCTTGACCTGTCCGTCTTCTCTCCAATTATCTGTTCTACTATCCACTTTCTATCATTGCCTCCCCCTCTCTCTATTTATTTCAGAGTTCCCTTCCCCTCCCCCATTTCTGAAGAAGGGCCTAGGCCTGAAACATCAGCTTTCCTGCTCCTGCCTGGCCTGCTGTGTTCATCCAGCTCTAAACCCTGTTCTCTCAGTTGGACAAATGGCTGGTTGTGGTGAGGAGAGAAACCAAGCAACGTGAGCTCAATTCTGCACTGTCTGAGGTTACCACTCCTGCCTTCTTTACCTCACCTTAGCTGTGGTGACCCTCAGGTTAAACCCAACTCCAGCTGTCAGTCTCTCAAATGAGACGAGGGTGACTTGACCTTTAACACTTTTCACTACCCTCCAAAAGAGAATGAATTCTGTCAGAAGATGTGAAACAAATAACTGTTCACTTGCATTTCTCCGCACAGCCACTCACTTATAGACTGTGTTGCTGTTTCCTGGATGATGAGGAAAGTGAAAATTGGGAGAGATCCAAACAGAATGAGGATAAAGAGGACAATGATCCCAAGCACCTTTGTGGTCAGGCCTGCCCAAAAATTGCAGGGCCAGAATGCCTATCCTTATTTTAACTTATCAAAACACAAGGATAATAAAAACATTGTCTACATATTGGTGTGGTGACCATGGCAACTGATCTAAGGCTTTCACAGAAGAATTTGTTCAAAATCTGACAAAAGACGGCAAACAAATATTGAATTTCGCCCATTCAGTCACTGTAACAATCCTGAAGCTGATCGATTCCCAGAGAAACTGTATTCCAGGTTTCAGTTACAGTACTAAACATGTCGCCTTGGCAACAGTGATGAGGCCTACACTGGCCATAAGCCTGCACCTAAACAACTCGCTGCACAGTGATTGAGAATGTCAGGTGGCAGGATTCTTTCTCGATTTGTAAACAGTCAAACATTGGAACATCACAGAGGTGCCCGTGGGTAATAACTAAATAAGTTCAGTCATATCTTTTAATAGCATCGCTCCTTAATAACATTAGATTGCTATTTAGACATACTGAGAGAGTCATTAAAAGGAATTAGACCCAGCAAAAGAGAAACAGAAGTGACAAAAAAAATCAAGATTAATTAAATTTGGACACTAATGTTTATTCACAAAAGTGACAGGCTTCAATGATAGTTAAGATAACAAGTTGTCGAGCTGGATGAACACAGCCTGCCAAGCAGCATCAGAGGAGCAGGAAAGCTGATGTTTCAGGCCTAGACCCTTCATTTCTGAAGAAAGGTCTAGGCCCAAAATGTCAGCCTTCCTGCTCCTCTGAAGTTGCTTGGCCTGCTGTGTTCATCCAGCTCTACACTTTCTTATCAATGATATTTAAATTATTTTCAAGTCAAGAGTCATACCGACATTGAATACAAGTGGTCTTAAGAATGGAAGAGGGCAATCTGCAACGAGCTTATCAATTTCTCAGAGTTCAAGCCTAACTATTGCAATACCATTGTAACCTACTACTTCGCCAGCAAGAAAGTGTCTTCTCAATGCTTATAATATGCCCATCAGGTGTAAATCCTGGTTAATTATTCAGCACATCTTAATACCTTCTGTGTGAAAAATTGTAGCTCTGCCCTTTCTCTTCACAGAATTCTTGAATGACGCAGCACAAGTTTTGTAATTGGTGGGAAATAAAGGAATGTTTGGTACAAATCTAATTTTGTTGGTAGCTTGCAGGTGGCATTTGACTGAAATCCACAGCTTTAAATCATTTAATTGCCAGCCTTCAGCATGCTACAGCATGGCATCCAGCAATTAGACTTAATTAAAGAAGCAGCTCAAACTGCTTCCTCATTAAATGGAACAGATAGGCCTTTGCATTAGAGCAGATAAAACTAGCCAACTTAAGACAGCCAATCCTTGAATGTGACTTTCAATAGCATAACAGAGTGAGTGGGCTATAGAGTAGGAAAGAAAAGAAGCATTCCATTTCTTTGGCTTTTTCTTCCTTTTGCAACCTGCAGGAAGTGATTCTTACTCTGGTCCAGGAAAGGAAGCCATTTATCTGGTAAGTGACTAAGGTTAATTTTATTCCTAAGGTTCTTCATAATATAGCAATTAGTGGTGAGATTAACAAAATATAAAAAAAAGTAAGTAGGTGTTAAATAAATAAAATAATTAGTTTATTATAACACATTAAGGATGGCAGGATGAGTGATGTGTCACTGCTGCAGAATGTGGGAGTTCCTGGCTGCAAATGTATTCCGGGACAACACATTGCAGCACTTTCACCTCAGTTTTTGAGCTGGAAGTTGAGTTACAGACATTACAATGCCTCATGGAGGGCAATGGTCCCTGGATTCTTTGTGCTTGGAGGTACTGACACTGTTTAGAATAAGGTTTCCAGGTTTGGTACAAATGTTCAGCAACTAGAGGGTGCCACTACAAGTGAAACAGACAGGGGGTTCCAGAGGACAAGAATTCGGGAGCCACAGCTTTTGCATTTGCCCGACACCTTTGAGGCTCTTTTGTCTTGACGATGAGGACTATAGGTGGGATGAAATAACTGATCACAGGACGATAAATCAGGACAGTAAATCATTTAGAGTTAGGGGTAATATGGGCCAAACGCAGTCAAATGGGACTAGTTCAGTTTAGGAAACCTGGTTGGCATGGACAATTTGGGGTGAAGGGCCTGTTTCTGTGCTGTGTGACTCTATGACTCTAAGTGCATGTAGCAGTACAGAAACTAATAGTATTAAGGCAATACAATGAGGTGGCTTGGCACAGTTCTCTGCAGCAAAGAACGTGAGTCCAGGCAGCTGGCGCGAGCTGGCCAGTGCCAGGGTGCAGGAGGTCTACAGAGGTTTGGAGAGGTGCTTGAAGTAGGTGGGGGAGAATCCAGTTACCATCACCAATGTAGCTACCAACAACATAGGCAGAACAAAGAAGACATTTCTCCAGATTCAGCATGAGGAGCTAAGTGCTAAATTAAGAGACAGAACCTTTTATAGTTCATATTCTATAGAGTAATAGCCCAGCCACATGCAAATTGGCAGTGTGCAAATCATGTTCAGGAGATGAATTTGTAACTGAAGACTGGTATGAGTTCTATTTTATGGGACACTGACACCAGTACTAGGAAAAGTGGCTTCTGTATCACTGAGACAGACTGCACCGAAACTTTATTGGTCATGATTTTAGTGCCGATGGCATAACGAGGGAAGTATAGTGATTGTAAAGATGTTGGCCTGTTAGATTTCATTGAGTGTGAGATCCCGGATCGGGGCTGTTAACCTGAACCAATCAGGGATCCCTGGCTGACTAATATAAACAGGACTCTCAGAGATTCTCCTCACTGAAGAGACTGTCTCTGAGCAGGCTGGTCAGAGACAATGGAGTGAGCACCTACAAATAAAGAGTGACTTATACCAGGATCCCAGTCTCCACGGAGTTATTTCAGAAAGGAGAGAAAATTTTAATAATGGGCACAAGGGATCTAATTGGGAAGATATGGCAAATCAAAGTATTGAGAGGTGGCAAAAGAGGAGGGTATTAATACGAGAAATGATAAGCAGACCATGGAAGGAATATATAAGATAGTATCGATCTAAGTCTAACTCAACATATAAAACAAGAATTTACAAAAAGAGTAAAAGGATAAAACTGTAAAAGCTCCGGATGTGAAAGTATGTAACATTTAGACTGAAACAGAGATCCTAATTAGAAATAAATTATTATGATCAGATAACCATTAAAGAGACATGGCTGCAGGATGATTTGGATTAGGGCTGGAATTTTTGAAGGGAATAGGACTCTCAAGAAGGACAGGGAACTAGATAAAGGTAGAGGAGTGGGTCTGTTAGTTGTAGGTGGCAAGACCACGATATAGAGAGATGACCTAAGTTCTGGAAGCCAGGATGTAGGGACTTTGTTGATTCCTCTCTGCTTTTCCAGCTCCTCCAATGTGTCCTACAGCTGAAACTCCCTTCAGAAGGAGCTCCACTAGTCTCACACTTTTCTCTACCTTGAGGTGACATTCCCCAGACAGACATGTGGAAGACTATCTTTGTAATTTGTTCGGATTAGTTCAGCAGTCAGTGGCCTAGTTGCCTGTGAACCTCTTCAAATCTTTTTTTGATAAGTATTGGGTTATTAATACAAGCTTTAAACTCTCTTCAGCTGAGATGAGTGGATTTCGCCTAATATCTGCCATCTCTAACTCCACATTTTCATTTTCCTTATTGCATTGGACTCCCAGCTTAATTTATCCTCTTGGGCTAAGTAGCATGCTATTATAGAGCCTCAAATTTATCTTCAATGGCTTCATTATTGGGTCAAATAGGAGGTAAGATTAGTAAGCTTGCTGACAACACCAACATTGGAGGCAGAACAAACAGCGAAGAAGGTTACTCAGAGTACAACCGGATCTTGATCAGATGGGCATATGGGCCAAGGAGTAGCAGATGGAATTTAATTTAGATAAATGTGAGATGTTGAATTTTGTAAAGACAAATCAGGGCGGGGCTTATACACTTAATGTTAAGGTCCTGGGGAGTGTTGCTGAACAAAGACACTTTGGAGTAGAGGTTTATAGATCCTTGAAAGTGGAGTTGCAGGTAGACAGGATAGCGAAGAAGGTGCTTGGTATGCTTGCCTTTATTGGTCAGTGCATTGAGTTGGGAGGTCATGGTGCCACTATACAGGGCTTTGGTTAGGCCACGTTTGGAATACTGCGTGTAATTCTATTCTCCACGGTATAGGAAGGATGTTCTGAAACTTGAAAGGGTTCAGGAAAGATTTACAAGGATTTTGCCGGGGCTGGAGAGTTTGAGCTGTAGGGAAAGGCTGAATAGGTCAGGGCTATTTTCCCTGGAATGTCAGAGGCCGAGAGGCAACCTTATAAAATCATGAGGTGCATGGATAGGGTAAATAGACAAGATCTTTTTCCCTGGGGTGACGGGGCCTAAAACTAAAGGGCATCGGTTTAAGGTGAGAGGGGAGGATTTAGAAGGGACCTATGGGGAAACATTTTCACACAGAGCGTGGTGCATGTCTGAAATGAGTTTCCAGAGGAAGTGTACAATTACATTTAAAAGGCATCTGGATGGGTATATGAATTGGAAGGGTTTAGAGGGATATAGTCCAAATGCCGGCAAATGTGGCTAGATTTATTTAGGATAACTGTTTGTATAGATGAGTTTGATCGAAGAGTCTGTTTCCATGCTGTATACCCCTATAACTCTATTATAATACATTGAGCAATTCCCTACAGGTCTGTGAAACTTGTGATGTGGTGTCTATTTGACATTTCACATTCACTTGATGCTGTATTGCTGTCATCATTCTATCATCGTTAACCATTCATCCCCTTTAGATCTGACAATATGAACCCCATTGTGGGCTTTGTCAGAACCATTGTCCGACATCCCTCCAGCAGCCAGTTTTCTCAGCTCTCTCTGCTCCTTTCCAGCGAAAGATTTGTGTTGGAAAGTGATTCAGCTTCTTGCAGTTCAAGCACAGCTTTCTCCACAAAGGACCTATTTCATACTCTTTTGTCTGGCTCCCTCAACAACATTGACACCCTGAACTCTATCCTGCAGGCCCACCTGCTGAAAGGTTTCTCTTTTAGAGATTTGGTGTTGGGCATTCATCATTTGTGAAGGGCATTGGCACAGAAATCAAAATTAAACCTTCAATAACCCGTGCGGCTTTTCTGCTCCTCAGTGAAGTGCAGAGTGCAATAGGATGAGAGCTGTGAATATTAAAACAAAGGTTAGACTGTGGAGATTCTGTCTTTTTAAGGTACAGACTGTCAGATCACTGATTACCACAGTTATGGGATGGGTAAAAGGGATTGAAGCGTTTGATCTGCCATGTTTGTTTTGAATGGTGGGGCAGGCTCGATGGACCGAATGGCCTACACCCTGTTCCTACATCCTTGTACAGTTTGCAACTCTTTCCCCAGCACTGATGATAGAGTTGTTACTTTTCTTTTATCTGTGGCTATCTTTCAATGCTGTCTCTGAGACTGAAAGAAACTTGAATTCAGTTTCTAAAGACAGTTCATCTCCTCAGGAGCAAGCAGTAGATCATTTACAGCCATACAACCTCACCCAGTAACTCAGAGTTGCAGACTGAAGTTTTCACAGAAAAGAATTGCTATTAGTTGCAGTAGCTGGCTCTCTCAAAATCCACACCTGCACACATCTGACACTATGTTCCATCTGTGGGCTTTAAGACTTCTCTCTCCAAACCGTACATCAGAGCTCACATGACTGTGGCACGTCAGCATAAACTCCCACAGTGCTCCTGGCAGACAGGGCTTTAGGTTAACTAAAAACCAGCCCTCTCACCATGACTGCACTCCATCAGAGTGCCAGCAGAGACCTCGTATTCGAGTCTATGGAGCAAAACCCAAATCCACATCCATTCTGTGAAAGTGTCATCCACTGAGCCACAGAAATAATTCAAAGACAGCCCTAAAATCAACATCAAACTGCACTTCTGGCTGATTGGAGCTTCATTATGTCTAAAGTCCAGGATAACGAAAGAGTAAATTGAATGCTCTGGAGACGATTGTATTTGTCTCACTGAAGTATTTAGTTTTCAGATCTTTGCTGGCAGCCAGTTGTGACACAATTGACCTTGGCAGGTCTTGGCGAGGAGAAGGAGGGAAGCATGGTGGTGTTTGGGCAGCTATGGAGGGACTTTCGTGAAATATATGGGACCCATATTCGGCATAGACAGCACCCACTGTGGGCTCATAAGTGAAGTGTCACCAAACCATGGAGCACAGAGACACAGCCTCAGAATTAAAGACCCATCGTTTAGGAACTAGACAGGAGGAGAAACAGCTTCACTCAGAAGGTGATGAATTGTAATTCTCTGCCATAGAAAGCTTTCAATGGTCAAGTATTGAGCAGGTTCAAGGTGGAAAACGATCACTCTTTGATCTATCAGGGAATCAAGGGATTTGTGGAGAGGGCGGGACAGTGGTGTCATGCAGAAGAATATCCAATCCATTTTGGATTGGCTTCAATGGCAGGGCAGAGTGAAGGGGCTGAATGGCCTGCTGCTATTCCAATTTCTTACCCCTTTATATTTTTTTGGAGCCGGTTGCAACAAGAGTTCAGATCTCCAGAAGAGGCAAGGGGAAAACTGAAAGGAAAAACAATTATCTTCGGAAAATGCTCAAACGCACATGTACCAGGCTGAGAGAATGACTTTCATCCAATTTCTTTATTTTCATCATAAAGTATCTTTTGGTTTCTGAAAAATCTGCTTTATATTGCAAGGTGCAGAGAAATTATCTGACCAGAGTGAGTTAAAAACAATACTTGGAGCCTTCCAGATAAATGATCCCATCAAGTTAAATGAATGACATCAGCTTGCCGGAACTCTGAGGGTTTCTTCACTTGGGGGTGGAGAGCTGGAAGGAGCCTTTCTGATGCCACTGTACATCTCTGAGGCGGCGAATGGACTGCATCTGGGGCTGCTGGGCACACCAATCATTCCAGTGCCTGTAATCTCCTACCTCAAACAAGTACTGGTATCCTCTGTATCCAGGGTATTGATAACCAACCCAGCTAAAACGAGGAACAAGAAAATAATCAGATCAGGCGTCCGTTACCCCTCTGAAACCCTGCCCCCCTGGCAGATCAAGTGTTGCACTGACATTGATCACTTTGTTATCCCATCCTCCTTGAGCCCCCTCATTCCCTGTCAGTGTTAGAAATGCAGGTCCCTTTCATCATCACCCAGAACACATATGGAGTAGACTGAGAGCAAGAGATGCTCTTTGGACTTTACATTTTTGAACTGGGCTGTGGTGATGCACTGGTAGTGTCCCTTCCTCTGAGCCAGGAGACCAGAGTTCAAATCCCTCAAGCAGAGTAGCAATATCGCTGAACAGTTTGATTGGGAAAATGTGGGGGTGAAATAGACAGGGATTCTGAAATTTAATTGGTAGCAAAGGTGAATTTACGGTGGTTTAGTTTTAAAAGGTGGGTTCTGCATTCCTGCTCTGAGGCCACACACAGTGCACACCCTTAAAGCCTTTCGAGAGAGGTGGAATGCATTATTTTCCCCTACAACTCCCTTCCTACCCTCCTGCATCTCTGCGTTGTTGCACTGCCTCTTGTTTACAATGCTTGAAAAATGTTAGGAGCAAATTACTGCAGGTGCTGGAATCGATTTAGTTAGTGACAGGGATGCTTTGGTGATGGTTTATTTAAAATATAAAGGGATTTGGGCCAGGCAATAGCATAGTGGTAACGTCACTGGACTAGTAATCCAGTCCCCACTGGCTAATGTCTGGAGATATGGGCTCAAATCCCACCATAGCAAAAAATTTCATTCAATATAAGGCTGCAATTGAGTTCACCATATGGCAAAACCACTATCATTTGTCATAAAAGTGCATCTATTCGTTAATCCCATTTGGGAAGGAAATCTGCCATCCTTACCAGCTCTGACCTGCATATGAATCCAGATCCAAATTAAGTTAACTCTGAACAAAAAGTGCTACAGAACTGAGGAAGGGTCACTGGACCCAAAACATTAACTCTGTTTTTTGCCTTCACAGATGCTGCCAGACCTGCTGAGCTTTTCCAGCAACTTCTGTTTTTGTTCCTGATTTACAGTGTCCGTAGTTCTTTCGGTTTTTATTTAGTGTTTGTAATTTGTTTGTTTAGATCATTATTTGGGTGATTTGGTGATGGGTTCTTGGCTGTGCGGGAGTGGGGCACAATTTTTGACTGTCTCTCTCTCTCTCTCTCTCTCTCTCTCTCTCTCTCTCTCAGCTATAACCATGCCCAGGGCATTTGGAGAGTGGGCACTTGGCATCCAAGGTTCTGAGTCTGTTGGGCACCAAGGGAATGGGAACGCATCATTTCCTCCTTTTAATGATAGTTTGAATATTTCCTTCATTTTAAATGTTGAATTTCCAGATCCCGCACTGTTTTGTTTCCCTTTAACTATTTCAGGTAAGGTGCTTGTGATAAACTGTGGATTTACAACAGACCCTTGGAAATCTCTTAAAGTTTTTGCTGCTTAATTCAACATACAGTCCATTAAATACTCCTAACCTTAGAAATCTATCGCTGGTAAATAAACTGTCCAGTCTTAGGCAGGGTTTCACTACTCAGTCAGAAGGTTTCAGATGTGATATCCAGTTTCGGGCAAATGAGGGCAAGATCTAGGCCCAAAATGTCAGCTTTTGTGCTCCTGAGATGCTGCTGGGCCTGCTGTGTTCATCCAGCCTCACATTTTATTATCCAAGATCACACTCAACTGTGTTTCCCAGTCAGAGCCATGGAGACCAATAACACTCATTGTTTAGGCTCATTCAGGGAGAATAGCCCACAGGAGGGTAGCCAGAGGTTATGAACCTGTATCCCAACCTCTGTCAAGTGGGAACTGGTGAGGGAGGAGAAAATCACTGCCCAACCCTGACTGAAAATTGCACTTGAATCCCAGAGACTGTTGGAGAAACTCCGCAGGTTTGGCAGCATCTGTGGAGACAGGAACAGAGTTAGCATCTCGAGTCAGATATGACACTTGTTCAGGACCGAAGAGGGCTGGGAACAGATGTCTGATGTGGCCTCAAAATAGTTGATAATGATAAGTGTGAATAGAGGAGCGTAAGTCAGCCATGATGACACCAAACCCCATGTAAAGAAGACACTGGTAGAGGGGTTGTTGCTATCAAAGTGGAAGTCAGTGCCAGTACTCTGAAGTTCTTGAAGTCAACTGTTAACTCCTGAAGGCTGTACAATGTCAAAACAGAAAACAAGGTGTGTTCCACTAGGGTGGCTTGACACTGCAACCAGCCCATGATAGAAATATGAGCAAGATAACATAAAGAAATGGCAAGAGACTGCAAAGCCAGGGACATTCTTATGGACATAGAGAGGTTTTTCAAAAGGTCACTCAGCCTGAACAAAGAAAATCACAGCACAGGAACAGGCCCTTCGGCCCTCCAAGCCTGTGCTGATCCAGATCCTCTATCTAAACCTCTCACCTATTTTCCAAGGATTTGTATCCCTCTGCTCCCTGCCCATCCATGTATTTGTCTAGATACATCTTAAAAGACTATCGTGCCCACCTCTACCACCTCCACTGATGACCCATTCCAGGCACCCACCACCCTCTGTGTAAAGAACTTTCCACACATATCTCCCTTAAACTTTTTCCCCTCTCACTTTAAACTCATGACCCCCAGTAATTGAGTCCCCACTCTGGGGAAAAAGCTTCTTGCTATCCACCCTGTCTATACCCCTCATGATTTTGTAGACCTCAATCAGGTCCTCCATCTTTTTAATGTAAATACTCCTAATCTACTCAACCTCTCTTCACGGCTAGTGCCCTCCATACCAGGCAACATCCTGGTGAACCTCCTCTGCACCCTCTCCAAAGCATCCACATCCTTTTGGTAATGTGGTGACCAGAACTTACACAGTGCTCTAAATGTGGCCGAACCAAAGTCTTATACAACTGTAACATGACCTGCAAACTCTTGTACTCAATACCCCGCCTGATGAATGAAAGCATGCTGTATGCCTTCTTGACCACTTTATCGACCTTCGTTACCACCTTCAGGGTACAATGGACCTGAACACCCAGATCTCTCTGTGCAATTTACCTCAGGGCTTTTCCACTTACCATATAGTTTGCTCTTGAATTGGATCTTCCCAAATGCATCACCTCGCATTTGCCTGGATTGAACTCCACCTACCATTTCTCTGCCCAACTCTCCAATCTATCCAAATTCTGCTGCATTCTCCGAGTCCCCTTCACTATCTGCTTTAGGTCTGTCCCATGTAGCGATGACTGCATTGTGACAATTGCTCCACTTGTTTGTTTTAAATTCAGCAGCATCAGGGCTTTTTCCTTATCTCCTTGAAACTCAGGCTCATGACTGTATGCAAGCAGAGCCACAAATGGTCTTCGCTCTGTTTGCAGTGTCTCTTCACAGAGAGCCTCAGGGCATGTTACACAAGGATAACCTGCCTGCCTTCTCCATGGTGCATGCCCTCATTGAAAGAATTGCCCATGGGTTTGTGATAGAGGTACTCACGTGCCACTGGGAACCCTCACACTGCCCACACGGTCACAGAATCCATACGCCCACAGGCTAGGGACATCATCCTCAGTGATCTCCATCTTATTTCCTTGGAATTCCGCAAGTTCAAACAGGCAGATTTTGTGCTCCTGGTCGTCCTGAGAGCAATGAAAGAAATTGTGAGCAATGTATTTTTGATTTTACATTGACCTTCCGTTTCCATGATGGAAAATTCATTACATGCTGTGTTGCATAACAGTAATCTCACTTCTGAAGTTTATTTTTAATTAAACTGCGAAAGAATAATCAAGGCCCAAAGTTCAGAGTAGGGAGATTGAGATGATTATTATGTTACAACAGTTTAATATCATTCCTTTATTTTTCTAGTTTATATTAAGAAGGACTTTGACATTAACTGTTACCTTATTTCTTTATTTTTCTACTTGTTTTATCAAAGTAATGCTTAACTTTTTTAACTTTGATTCATTTGCTCCTTTGTACCTAAGTGTTTTGCACGTGGATGTCTTTGTACCTAAGACGGTACCATGTGTGGTAACATTATACATTTTCGACTATACTGCTGTACTTGTGTAGCCATGACAATAAAATCTAAATCAAAATCTAGATTGTGTTACAAAGGGAAAGCTAGGAATTAAGGAGCGCTAAAGTCTTGATGCCCTTGAAAAATATGAGACATTGCACTGACTCTTGATTTCAAGACCATGTGGATGCAAGGATGGAAAATAAAGACTTATAGAAAATAAAGATTTATGTAGCACCTGTTGTTGGAGCTGCATGTATCCAGGCAATGGCGCATATTCCATCACACTCCTGACTTGTGCCTTGTCGATGGTGGACAGGTTTTGGGGAGTCAGAGGGTGACCTACTCACTGCAGTGTTCCTCGCATCCGATCTGCTCTTGTGGTTAAAGGATTTATATGATGGTCCAGTTCAGTTTCTGGTGGATAGTAATCCCCAGAATGTAGATAGTGGGGAATTCAGATGGGAATTAAATTGAAAGTCATGGAACATCACACAGAGTTGATAAAAGCAAAATGCTGTGGATGCTGGAAATCTGGAACCAACACAAGGAGTGCTGGAGATTCTCAGCAGGCTTGCCAGCATATGTGTAGAGAGAGAAACAGTTAACATTTCAAATCTGGGGTGACACCTCCTCTTGGTTTCTGAAAAGGAGGCATACCGGACTCGAAACATTACCTCTGTTACACTCTCCGCAGACGCTGCCAGACGTGCTGAGCTTCTTCAGCACTCCCTCTGTTTGATGGAGAGTAAGTAAGAGGTGACTGAAGTGAAAATGTATTTGATGTTTGATTGATGGGGTTGCTCTGGTGTAACAAAAGTCACCAGGTATTTAACAGCTCCATCTGAGCAAGTTACCATGCAGACTGGTCGGAAAGACATGAAGCGATCACTCCTGTAGCTGTTGGACCAGGAATCCCAGCGTGGATACTCCCCTTTCTCCAGGACGAACATCTCTCCACGGAAATTAGATTGCTCAAATGCAACCCAGCTATGGGGACAGAACACAATTAATATCAGCTCAAAGACAGAGGGAGGGCTTTTCTGAGAAGCAGCTGTTTGTTCATTGATAATGTTGCCTGAATTCTTCTCCCAGCTGGCTTATAACGAAGTGATAGATGACGGTGGCAGAGGCACAGTGCACTGGAGTTACTGCCGTGGTCTTCCAGAGTCCCTTCATTAGGGAGCTCTGCACCATCAGGGATGCAATCCCTCATTGTGATTTTGCCCCAGGGCAACCAATTCATGGCCAGACATTAGGCTTACCATCTGAGTAGGGAGTGCAGACTCGAAGATGGAGGGTGAGCCAGAGCTTAGTTACTAAGTCAGCAGGGGTTCTCAACAAGTGATTGAGGGACAGGGAGCTTCAAGACGGAAAGAACCACCCTCCAAGAATCTCTTTAAGTTCTTTTTTTAAAAATGGCTCTTCCACTCAGGCTGCAAACTGAACTGGGGTGTGATTGTTGGTGGGTATGTACAAGGGCCAAGGTTTTTTGGGGGGGAGATGGGTTGGAAACTCTCTACAGAGCAGCCCTCTTCTCCAGCCCCCGACAAGCAGGTAAGGAGGGTTTCAGGACCCAGCTGTTCTGCCACCTACAGGCCATCTCCAGCGGCTGCCTGCAGGATTGGACTGGTGGCCTGCTGTAAGCCCCACCCACACTGTGGACAGGCCATTCATTAGTTTAATAGATGATGGACTGCGTTCAGGTGGGGTAGGTCTGTCATTGCCACCTTGTCCCCTCCAATCCTGGCTCGAGAAAGTTGCCCCAGGTCAGGGTGGAGGTGATGGTAATGTTCCATCTTCAACTCGCCTCCCATTCCTAGAATCAGCCAAACACCCACATTTTCACCTGCTTCTCATGCTATGTTGATGAGGATACACAGAATCAAAGAGGAGTGCAGTGTAGAAGGGGGGCCATCCAGCCCATTGAGTTGGTGGTGGCTCTTGTGAAAGTGCAACACAGTTAGGCCCAGCCGGCTCTCTTCCCCACGTCTGTCCGTGTCCCACAGGAGACACAGACTGCAATCTTGAGGGAACAAATTGCCCCAAGCCTCTGTGAGTTAGACATCTCCAAGATATAAAAACGTTTCTTTTGGGGATGTACCTGGTTTCTACTGACACCTGACAGAGACAGCGATTAAGGGATTGAATGTGGTTTTATCATGGTTTTCAATTACTTATTACACTATCTCACACAAACACACTCTCACGCACTCACACAGACCCTCTCTCACACACATATACTCTCTTGCACTCACACACTGTCTCTCAAGCACACACACACACTCTCTCTCTCTCTCAAGCACATATACACACACTAGCACAAATCTATGGGGTGAATTATTTCAGATGTTTGTTTATTTGAGATATATTCTATTTTGTTCAAAAATGCACAATTTGTAGCCATAGTCAGTCAGTATAACATCTTATAAATTCCAGCTTTTGGGATAAAACAAGCCTGATTTCAAATTAAAACTCTGAGACGGATTCTGAACAAACCCACACACCTACAATTCAATGCCTGACCTGAGATGTCATATTTTGGTATGTTCCTATGGCTCTGCCTGATTGTCATTTCAGCACAGCACTGACGTTAACCTTATAAACACTTTACACACTGTCTGACTCTCTTGGTCACCAGCAGAAACTTATCATCTCACACTCCACTCATACCAGTTGTATGATCTTTTGATCTCTCTGCCCTTGATCTCTCTCTGCCTATAAGCTCTGCGTCTGGGTGCCCTGCTCCCGCACTGTACCTGGCGAAGGGCTTGTGCTCCGAAAGCTTGAGTGATTCCAAATAAACCTGTTACACTATAACCTGGTGTCGTGTGACTTCTGACTTTGTCCACGCTGAAGAACTGCAAAGTGAAATTCCAAAGCACTCCATTAAGTTATGAGGAGGGATGAGAGAGACCTGTTTTCTCTGGAATTTGGAAGGTTAATGGGGCCATCTGATCAAAGTTTTCAAATATTAACAGGAAATGATGGGGTAGATATAGAGAAACTATTTCCTTTGGTTGGAGATTTCAGAACTGGGGGGTGGGGGGGTGGCACGGGGTGTATAGTCTGCGAATTAGGGCCAGTCTGTTCAAGAGGGATGTTAGGAAGCACTTCTAGACTCCAAGGGTGGTCAATGCTTGGGAACTTTCTTCCACAAATGGATGCAATTGATACTGGATCAGTTGTTAATCTAAATCTGAGATTGATTTGTTTAGCAAGAAATAAGTGCCAAAGGCAAGTATTTGAGTTAGGCCGCAGATCAGCCATGATCTCATTGAATGATGATACAGGCTCGAGGGACTGAATAGCCAACTCCTGTTCCTATTTCATCCCTTCACTGACCTACATTTCAATAAGAGTCCAGAGGAAGCCTGTACCTGGCTGTTTGGAATTGGGTGAAACACCTATCAAAGACACATTGCTTGGCCACAAGTCAATTCATGTACCCTTTGCTCACTGCCTGAACGGCATTTGAGTTCATTCGAGGGTAACTTACGGTCCACACTCCACACGGACGCTGCCCACTCTATCGAAGTTGTGATCGCACAGGTTCATGCACTCGGTGGAAAATTCCATGAACCTGCCCTGAAAATTCTCCTGCTCATAGACGTAGATCTGCAGCAAACGAAGAAAAGCAGTCAGACCACAAGAAACAAATTAGTCCATGCTTCTGAGGCTGACCTTGGTTTTTTTGATCAGTGCTTCTCGAGGTGTCTCTCTTTTAAAATACATGGTGGAGACTTTTGGGATGAAACTATTGGCAAAGTACTTTCCTTTTATTGGTTACAACAGTGAACGTGTAAAATGAGAATATGTGATAATAAAATGTGAGGCTGGATGAACACAGCAGGCCCAGCAGCATCTCAGGAGCACAAAAGCTGACGTTTCGGGCCTAGACCCTTCATCAGAGAGGGGGATGGGGTGAGGGAACTGGAATAAATAGGGAGAGAGGGGGAGGCGGACCGAAGATGGAGAGAAAAGAAGATAGGTGGAGAGAGTATAGGTGGGGAGGTAGGGAGGGGATAGGTCAGTCCAGGGAAGACGGACAGGTCAAGGAGGTGGGATGAGGTTAGTAGGTAGGAGATGGAGGTGCTTGGGGTAGGAGGAAGGGATGGGTGAGAGGAAGAACAGGTTAGGGAGGCAGAGACAGGTTGGACTGGTTTTGGGATGCAGTGGGTGGAGGGGAAGAGCTGGGCTGGTTGTGTGGTACAGTGGGGGGAGGGGACGAACTGGGCTGGTTTTGGGATGCAGTGGGGGAAGGGGAGATTTTGAAGCTGGTGAAGTCCACATTGATACGATTGGACTGCAGGGTTCCCAAGCAGAATATGAGTTGCTGTTCCTGCAACCTTCGGGTGGCATCATTGTGGCACTGCAGGAGGCCCATGATGGACATGTCATCTAAAGAATGCGAGAGGGAGTGGGAATGGTTTGCGACTGGGAGGTGCAGTTGTTTATTGCGAACCGAGCGGAGGTGTTCTGCAAAGCGGTCCCCAAGCCTCCGCTTGGTTCCCCAGCAGCCCAATAGTATCAATGTGGACTTCACCTGCTTCAAAATCTCCCCTTCCCCCACCGCATCCCAATACCAGCCCAGTTCGTCCCCTCCCCCCACTGCACCACAAAACCAGCCCAGCTCTTCCCCTCCACCCACTGCATCCCAAAACCAGTCCAGCCTGTCTCTGCCACCCTAACCGGTTCTTCCTCTCACCCATCCCTTCCTCCCACCCCAAGCCGCACCTCCATTTCCTACCTACTAACCTCATCCCGCCTCCTTGACCTGTCCGTCTTCCCTGGACTGACCTATCCCCTCCCTACCTCCCCACCTATACTCTCCTCTCCACCTATCTTCTTTTCTCTCCATCTTTGGTCCACCTCCCCCCCTCTCCTTGTTTATTTCAGAACCCTCACCCCATCCCCCTTTCTGATGAAGGGTCTAGGCCAGAAACATCAGCTTTTGTCTTCCTGAGATGCTGCTGGGCCTGCTGTGCTCATCCAGCCTCACATTTTATTATCTTGGATTCTCCAGCATCTGCAGTTCCCATTATCAATGAGAATATGTGGTTGAGCGAGCTTTTTAGGGGCACATGTACAAAGAACACAAAGAACAGTGGAGCATAAGTACAGGCTCTTTGGCCCACCGACACTGTGTTGACACACAATGCATTCCCAAACTAAAACATTTTACCTCTGCTTGGTTTATACGCCTCTATTCCCGGTCTATTCACACATCTGTCAAGAAATGGCCAATTTTAACACCAGGCTCATTAGCTTGAGATTGTGGGTTCAAATCCAGTCAGATTGACCAGTTGACATGGACAACACAGTGTAGACCTGGAGGAGCACAGAAACGGCCAAGAAGGGTCCTGACCCGAGACGTCAACCTTCCTGTCCCTCTGATGCTGCCTGGCCTGCTATGTTCCTCCAGCTCCACACTGTGTTATCTCTGATGCCAGCATCGGCAGTCCTTGCTATCTCAGACTGGCCATTTGAAAGCTCTCCACTCGTTCCTGAATTTGGAACAAATTCAACACAGCAACCGTGGGCCATGTGCATATAGTTGCCTGTAATTCAGCACTGTTGTGAGCACTTCACATCAAGCTATGTGATAGAGAAAGTGGCTGCTCAATTTTGTTAGTAATGGAGCGAGCTTCGCTGTAGGTGATGCTGCACATGACCTGGGGATAGATGCTTGTTGCTGACACAGGGTAGGTGTTGGGGGCGGAGTGGGTAAGATTTTCATGTTTTGATGCAGAGAGTTCCAAAAAGAGAGCACTTGGCAAAGCCTGTCAGTCTTCCTACAATTCTAAGGGTCATGGGAATTGTTAAAGAGAGGGTAGGGGTGAGCGGAGAACCCACACGTCTCCAAGTTATTAAGCCCATTGAAGAGCTTGTTAACAGGCTGGAGAGGAACAGACTCAAATGTTCAATGCTCACAACAGGAAGATGACATGTTAATGTGGAACTGTCAACATAAACTGAAGTCATTATTCATCGTGCCTGCTGCAGGAAATCGCTAGTGTTAATAAAAATACAAAAAGAGGTCAACGGCACAGAGAACGAGCCTTCAGCCCATCAAAGCTGCATTCAGAAACATGCACCTAGCTGTTCCAATCAAACAGTCAAACTGCAGTGCCCATCGAGTGGTACATAGTTGCCATCACTTGAGCAAAGTGGCCTGAGAGCTCAAACCAGAAGCTGATGGGCACTTGTGGAAATGTCTCCCATAGGAACCGGGAGAAGGCCATTTTACTTATTGAGCCTGCTCCACCATTCAACCCGATGGTGTGGCTGATGTTGTGTGGATTTGTAGTGGACCTGAGGCTGCCAACTCTCTCCGTTTCAGCTCACCACCATAGCCCCCGGGCAAGGAAAGGCCTGGAAATGGCTGCCCTTTGGTTTTGAAGAATCACCCTCCATCATGAGGGCCACTAAGTGGGCACCAAACTCAACACTGGGCCAATTAGGAGAGGTGGAGGCCTGATGGTCACTTCATCACATTTGTATTCCATAGGCCGCAGGCTATTAATCTGGGGGCATGGGTTCAAATCCCATCACAGCAGATCTTTCAAATTCAATTTTAAAAATCTGGAATAAAAAGCTAACAATGTCGTCAGGAAAACTCCCATCTGGTTCACTAATGCCCTTTTAGTGAAGGAAATCTGCATTCCTTACCTGGTATGGCCTACATGTGACTCCAGACCCACAGCAATGTGGCTGACTCTTAACTGCCCTATAAAGGGCCCGACCAAGCTATTGAGATTAAGGGGAAATTAGAGATGGCTAATAAATGCTGGTCTGCTCTGCAACACCCAGATGGAGAAGATTAGGGTGTGCCCTTTTGAAAATCTAATGGTGTCAGTGATGTTGGCCTGCTGGGGGTTCGAGGCCCATATTGAACTGGTTCAGCTGTAATCCCCATCATGAACATCCAGCCCTGGCCCCCACTTCAAGTGAGATGTTCCAGTTTGCAGAGCCAACATTCCCTCATTACGATGAGCGTGACATTTAGTTAAAATAAGATCTCTGCCAGCCAGGAAACCGAGCAGGATCAGTGGATTCTTCTGGGAAACACCATAGAAGCCGAAAGGCAATTCATAGCCATAGTGTCATACAGCATGGAAACTGACCCTTCAGTCCACACTGAACATGTTCCCAAACTGAACTAGTCCCACCTGCCTGCATTTGGCCCGCGTTCCTCCAAAATCTTCCTTATTCATGTACTTATCCAAAATATCCAAATTTTTTTTCTGAAGAAGGGTCTAGACCCAAAACGTCAGTCATCCTGGTCCTATGATGCTGCTTGGCCTGCTGTGTTCATCCAGCTCTGCACCTTGTTATCTCAGATTCTCCAGCATCTGCAGTTCCTGCTATCTCTGATCCCATCTTCTATACTTAGAGGTCTACACAATGAAGGCAAGCGTGCTAAGTGCATTCTTAACCACTCTGGCAATGTGTAATACAAATTTCAAAGAAATATGTATGTGAACTCCTAGGCCTCTCTGTTCGACAACATTACCCAGGCGTCTACCATGTATAAGCCCCGCCCTTGTTTGTTTTACCAAAATGTGATACCTTGCATTTATCCAAACTCCATCTGCCACTCCTCAGCCCACTGACCCAATTGATCAAGATGTCTTTGTAATCTTAGATAACCTTCTCTGCTGTCGATTGTACCACTGATTTTAGTGTCATCCACAAATTTACTAATCATGTCTCCTAAATTCTCATAGAAATTCTTTGTAGACAATGACAAACAAAAGTGGACCCAGCACTGATCCCTGTGGGGCACCGCCGGTCACAGGTCTCCAGTCCAAAAAACAACCCTCCATCATCACCCTCTGTCTCCCACCATCAAACCAATTTTGTATCCAATAGGCAAGCTTTCCCTGAATCCCATGAGACCTAACCTTACTAATTCCTACCTTCACATTGAGAACACCCTCCATCGTGTTGAATGGTGCTATCATTGTGCTAAACCCTGAACATATCTTTAGCTCAAGACTAGGCATTCATGAGGCACTGTGGACCACCAACTGCAGCAGAATTTTACACCAGCACAATATGCAGCCTCATGGTCTGGCATATCCCCCACTCAACCAATACCATCAAGCCAGAGGATCAATGCTAGTTCAATAAAGAGTGCAGGAGGGCATGCCAGGAGCAGCGCCACCTTGCACCCAGATTTCAAACAAGGTGACTGCAGGAGACAGAGAGAAAACAACTTGAAACTTTAGGGCCATTGATGCCAAATGACACTGGATACACAATATTTCACTTCATATTATTTTGTTTGCAAGAATTCTATTGACTAGCACACTCCAGGATTTCTAGTAAATTGTAATATTATAAGGGAGAAAACATCATTCAAAATCAGGTCACACTAGGCAGCTTCACTGTACAATGAAGCTGCAAGGTAGACGAGGTGTTGCTGTTACAGATATCTGTGAGAATTATCATAGAATCCCTGCAGTGTGGAATCAGGCCATTTGGCCCATTGAATCCACACCAATGCGCCGAAGAGCATGCTACCCATATAGTGTCCTTATAACCCTGTACTTCCCTTTGTAAATCCATCTACTCTACACATCCATGAACACTACGGGCAAATTAGTATGGCCAAACCACCTAGACTGCACATCTTTGTGACTGTGGGAGGAAATTGGAGCACCCGGAGGAAACTCGCGCAGGCACAGGGGAGAACGTGCAAACACCACACAGATGGTTGCCCAGGGGATGGAATTGGACCCAGGTCCCTGGCACTGTGAGGCAGCAGTGCTAATACCTGAGCCACCCTGCTGCTCCCACTACATAGAAGGAGGAACTCAGGCCAGATTCCAAAGTAACAGGACACTCACAGCTGAGACATTCCAAACATATGCATCACCAATAGTGGAAAAGCAAATGTTTCGCATTTCCATCCTCGGATTGTTATTAGTTTTTTTCTCCACCCCCGCCCTTTTATTCTTTAATGGGATGAGGATGTCACCAGCTAGGCAGCATTTATTGCCTATCCCTAATTGCCCAGGGAGCAGTTAAGAATCAACCACATTGCTGTGGGTCTGGAGTCACATGTAGGCCAGACCAGATGGGATTTTCCCCGACAATCAGCAATGGATTTATGGTCATTATTAGATTCTTAATTCCAGATATTTTAATGAATTCAAATTCCACCATCTGCCATTGCGGGATTAGAACCTGGGTCCCTAGAATGTTATTTGCGTCTCTGGATTAACAGTCCAGGGATTATACTACTTGGCCATTGCCTCCAATTGTTGTGATGAGAAAGGTTCCCATGTGGTTAAGAACAGCACCAACAACTCAGAAATTCCAAGGAGAGGGAACATATTCGGAAGCACTGAGGAAATCTGGTGGGGTTTTTTTGGAAAAGCAGATAATTTGAAGGTGCTTTGACTGAACATTTTTAGGATCCTGAGAGAGCTTCTGTCAGTCAGTCAAGAAAAGTTGATCAATGTGAGAAAGGATATAAATACCAGGAGGCATTGGTTAAAATGGTAACACTAACAGGACTGTAAAAGGAGATTATTGCAGGCTCTTTATTAGCTGCAGGCTAATGCACTTGTGAAACACATTAATACGGAAATCAATTTAAATGCATTCAGTAGATAATTATATCTATGAATGGTGATAAAACGTGATTCAGGAAGCTGGTAACAAAGAATTAAATTGGATTAAAGAGGAGCGAGTGTAGTTGAGCCCAGCGAGGTTATCTTTCTTTCAGTTCCTATTGCCTGTTGCGTTTGGCCGGGTTGATGAGTTACTTAATCAGTTGCTGCACTTACCTTGAAGTTGCCCGTTCCAGGTTCTCTGGTCTTCGAGCCCTTGGAGCCTGGGGCAGGAGCAGTACCAGCGGGTGCAGCCCCTTTTTCCTGGGTGGCGCTCTTTGTAGTCTGAGACATTCTGGATGGTCAGGTATGATATGGAGTTGATAGCAAGAGAGAGAAGGGATGCCGTTCCAAGTCCCAATACAGCAAAAGCACACGCTGAATTAAACAGTGAGTAAATACCTTCACATCTGAAACAGGTGACACATCAATTCACAGAACAAATGACTTCAAACTGAGCTGAGCAAATTTGGAAACTCCATTTCCAATCAGCAAATTGGTTGTCCTACTTGTCATCAGAAAAGCAGATCCTTGGATAATCATATTCCGTTTGGTATATATAAGCAATATTCTGCTCAAACTATCTGTGGTTAAATATATCTCACACTCTTCCTGTTCTGTGTGCTCACGCCTTCTCATCTCTGTTTCCCCCAGTCAGCATTTCATAACTTGCTCCCTCGCAATGCATAACATCTGAACATGTAAAAATGTAACTGCTTTTTATATTTCTCACATAACATTGCTCTATGAAATCCAGAGCTAATGTAATGGAAACATATCCAATTCATCTCCATCAATCTTGTGCTGTACTAAAGAAATTGTTCTTCACTAAACTTCTCAAAATAAAACACCATTGATCCAACATAATAAAATGTGAGGCTGGATGAACACAGCAGGCCAAGTAGCATCTGTGCTCCTGAGATGCTGCTGGGCCTGCTGTGTTCATCCAGCCTCACATTTCATTATCTCGGATTCTCCAGCATCTGCAGTTCCCATTATCACCATTGATCCAACATATACTTTAATATCTGGTCTATATTTCTCCTAATTGACTCGTCCCTTCAGGCTTCCTCCATTAATGATGCTCCTTCTATTCTGATTTTCCACTTACATTCTCTCCTTGTCTCTTACCCTCCCTTTCTCAGTTTCTATTTCTCTTTCTCTCTTACCTGTGGATCAGGTGCTCACTTCCAGAACATGGTGTCTAACTGATACTGAGGGCTGAATTTATATGCTGGCAAGTACAGCTCTCAAACGAATGCAGACAACAGATTTGACAGCTCATCAGAGTTTGCTGCCCAAACTTAGTGGTCATCACATATTCCAGCAAATTGTTGTCCCAGGCATTCAGGTGGAATAAGCCTAATTCACTATGAGCTGAAGCAAGCACATTGCTCTGTTCAAAAGTGATTTACATGTTCCCTGACACCACACAAAATATGAAAATGACTGACAAATGAATTTTGTTCATCAAATAACAATACTGATGGTTGGAAGCAACACACGCTGACATATATCACTCTCTAAACTATATAGTGCCAGACATGTCTCAGTGAACAATTTTTTTCACTTCGGCCTCAGATAATTGTGGATTGAAATCCCACTCTAGAAACATCACTCCAGAATAAAATGTGGCACTCGAGTGCACTGCTGAGGGGGTGTTGCATTGTCAGCGACAGCAACCTGCAGATCTGATTTTTAACTATGATCATGTTTACCCTCACAAATGGATGTAAAAGATCCCATGGATCCATGAAGAAAAGCAATAGAATCTCAGACTCATCTAGTACAGAACAGGCTATTTGGCCCATCCAGTCTGTAGTGACAAAAAACTATTCTATATTTATACTAGATAATAAAATGTGGGGCTGGATGAACACAGCAGGCCAAGCAGCATCTCAGGAGCACAAAAGCTGACGTTTCGGGCCTAGACCCTTTGCTTGGCCTGCTGTGTTCATCCAGCCCCACATTTTATTATCTTGGAATCTCCAGCATCTGCAGTTCCCATTATCTCTGATACTATATTTATACTAGGCCCACTTTCCTTCACTTAGACCATTTCTTTGAATGTTATGACACTTTGTACTCATGTACTTTGTAAAGGTTGTGAGGTTTTCCATCTCAACTACCCTCCAGAGCAGCACATCCTAGACCCACACCACCTCCAGGTCAAAGTGTTTTACTCAAATCCCCTCAAAATCTCCTGCCTTTCACTTGAAAATTATGCCCCTTATTATTGACCCTTCAACTAAAAGGAATATTTATTGTTCTGTTAACATCTCCAAAATTGATAATCTGATCACTATTACGTGGCTATTAATGTCAATTTGAGCTTACTGTGGGCAAATTGGCTGCCATGTTTCTAACAGGACTACACTCCAGCAGTTCTTAATTATCTGCAAGGTATTTTAGCACATCTTGAGGTTGTAAAAAAGCTATATGAGTGCAAGTCTTCCTTTTCTACACTATAATATCTTAAAATTCGGAAATGTATTAAAGGGCAGAGATGCTGTTTGGGTCATCATTTACAGTGTAATATGTATTGATTAGGATGAAGTCAGTCAGGTGGACCTCATAGAATATGAGATTCCTGACTGGGGATTTTAACCTAGTCCAATCAGGGAGCTCTGGCTGATAGATATAAACAAGAATGTCAGAGGTTCTGTTCACACCAGGAGCTAGGTCTATGCTAGCTAGGTCAATGTCATGTGCTATGCACATGCATATAAAAGGTGACTTGGAGACAGGATACTGGGCTTTATAGAGTTATTTTCATGGTTATGAAAGAAAAATATGCCCTTGAAGAAATTTGCTCACAACTGTCCTTTTTGAGTTAGGGTAAGCATTTCTGGCACCTTGCCATTATTTGCGAAGCTTTACTTGTTCAATCCTGCCATCAAAGACTGGGACCAGTATCTGAAAAGAATGTGTTCTTTTTTTCTGGGCAAATAACATTGGGGTGGATGAAAAGCAAGGAGTGATTTTCCTGCCAGCTTGAGGGCCAGCAGCTTTTTTGGTTATTAGGATCCTAGCATTTCCTGAGGCACCAGATACTAAAACCGTTCAAGAGTTGATGCATTTAGCTAAGGAATATTAGCACTCCAAGCCTCCTCTAATTTTGAGGTGCTATCATTTTAATTCGAGAATCTGGGGAATCCATGTCGGGTTTCTTGGTAAAGTTAAGATGATTGGCAGAGACAGGTGAGTTTGGTTTAATCCTAAGCAAGCTGCTGAGAGACCGTTTGGGATGTGGAGTTAATGATGTGATCATGTAAAAGCGCGTACTAGCTGAAGATCAACTGGCCTTCAACAGGCACTACAACGGGCTTTATCATTGGAAAATGAGCAAGTGGATCTTATGAGTTTCAGGGTATTCTGATGGAAGTGACCACTCTCACCAGTCTGACTGAGCTCAGGGGAACACCACTTGAGTGAAGGTAATTACATAGCCTCACTCAGGACATTATCCTGAACAGAGAGATTCTAGGTCAGACCACAGCAAAATCCTAAAACAAAGCCAAGCCTCAGCCAATTGGTTAAAATTTTCTCAAGGATCCAGCTGGGCAGCCATTGTAGTTCTTGCAGCTATATCGACTAGAGACAGCTAAAGAGACCCAGTAGGCTGGAATTGAGTAAAAGAACTCATAGGACGGCATCCAGGAGAGTGTATACCCTGAAAAGTGCACCTGCAAATGGCTTGGTACAGTTGAAATGCTTGGCAGCATCCAGGTCAGAATCAATCAAACTAAACATCTGGTTACATTGTCACCCGGTTCTAACGGAGGTTGATACCGGCATGCCTGTTATCAGTGATTATAGAAGCAGTCTTTGCCAAAATTTGCTTTGGACTCCAACCCTTAAATTGGTGTAAGACCTTACAGTGAGAACATATACCAGGGAACCTTCACAGATTAAGGGTATTATCATTACCAGTATCTTTGGAGAAGAAGCTGGTTTAATTACCACTAATTGTAGTAAAAGGCTCGGGCCCGAGCTTGATGGAGCGAAATTGATTGAGTGAGATTCACCTTGATTGTCTCAATGTTTTTGGAATAGAAAATGGCTGCCTGAATGAAGTCCTAATTAAGTAGGTTTTTCAAGAAGTTCTGGGAACATCAAAGGGGCCAAGGCTACCTTGCATGTATTAAGAAGCAATTTCACAATTCAGCAAGGCCCACCCAGTGCCATTTTCCCTACGTGCTAAAGTACAGGCAGAAATCAGGAGGATGGAAAGCGAAGGAATCATCAAACTAGCCCAGTTTATGAAATGGGTAGCACCATTCATACCGAGTGTGAAGCCCAACGTGTCATGTTCGCTGGTGTGGGGATTTCAAACAAACGGTAAATCACTTTTAGCAGCTGGATAAATACCCAATCTCTCACGTTAAGGATTTCTGCACAAAACTGGTGGGAGGGCTTTCCTTCACGTGAGCCATGTGTATTTGCAATTGCGGTTAGATGAGAATTCGCAGAACTATGCTATAATTACCCATAAGCATTTGTGCCAGTATATGAGACTGCCAATTGGGGCATTTTCCATGTTCCAGTGGATGATGGAGAACATTTTACAAGGTATACCCCAGGTTGCCATTTATCTTGATGACATGCTAATAACAGGGAAGGCCAATTAGGAGCACTTGGAGAACTTGGGCATAAGTCCTTAGACATTTCTCACAGGCGGGTGTGTGCTTTAGAAGAGAAAAATGTGTGTTCCAAGTGCCCGAAGTCACATACCTGGGTTACAGAGTCGACAAAACCGGATTACAGCTGCTGGAACAGACGTGAGAGCAATCAAAGCAGCCCCAGCTCCCACGTCTGTACCAGAGCTCAGGATTGGTGAATTATTATGAAAAGGTCATACATCCTGGTGCCATTACATTTGCCAATGAAAATGGGTCAGCCTTGGAAATGGTCTCATGGCCACAAAGTAGCCTTTAGGGAAGTGAAGAAGCAGTTAGTGCCGTTTAAGAAGTTGGCCCACTACGATCCCAATCAAGGAGTGGTGCTGACATGCATAGTGTTGGCTCACCAGTGGCCCTGTAGAAAGGAAAGCTCAAATGCATTTGCCTTCTAGACTTTGACTGATGCTGAACAAAAATACACCCAGATCAAGCAGGAAGGTTTGGCGGTCATCTTCGGTGTGAGTGAGTTCCTTTATGGAAGTACATTTGTAATAATAACAGACAACAAAACCCCTGCTAGGCCTAGTTAAAGAGGACAGGGCCATGCTGCCCAAAGCTTTAGGTCAAATTCAGTAGAGGGCTCATATTCAAAATGCTTACAATTATAAGTTGGAACACCGTCCATGAAGCCAAGTGGTAAAAGTGGGTGCTCTCAGCTGTCTCCCTCTCATGGATATACCACCATTAGTCCCTCCACTGGAAGACTCTGTTCTGGTTTTAAACTTTCTGGACAACTTTCTGGCAATAGCAGAACATGGGCATAAAGACATCCTGTCCTAGCCAAACAACTGGTGGTGATGGAGTAACCAAAGGGCCATCACAACCAGGACTGAAACCTTCTTGAACCCACAGAGACTAGATCACCTTCAAGGACAGCATTTTATTATGGCAAGCAAGAGGGACTGACCCCAGCAGAGGTCTCCACCAGATACTGGCTGAAGTCCACTAGGGTCATCCATGGGGTTTCAAAAATGAAGATGCTGGTGAGAAGTTATTTCTGGTGGCCAGGATTGGATGCAGACATAGTCGTGTTGGTGGGGCAGTATCCAGAGTGCCAACAAGAACAAAAATTACCTCTAGTAGCTCCCCAACATTCGTGGAAATGGCCGGGTAAATGCTGGACTCGGTTACACATTGACTATGCCAATCCTTTCATGGGTTCTATGCTCTTAGTCATTGCGGATGCCCATTCAAAGTGGTTGAACATGCATAGAGTTCATTCATTAAACGCCGGGATTTGAAATGCTGCAAGCACCTTTTGCAATACACAGACTCCCAGATGTATTGGTCGCAGACAATGGGCCATCATTTACCAGCAGAGAGTTTGAGTATTTCTTAAAGTTGGATGGCATTAGGCATGTAAGGACAACTCCATGCAATGACCTGGCACAAAAAGCTGTCCAAACTTTGAATACAGGCTTGAAGAAATAGCCTGCAGCTTCAAACTATCCTGGTTCCTGTTTGATTATAGGTCCACCCCTCATGCAGCTACAGGGATAGCTCCAGCAGAGTTGCTAATGGGGAGAAGACTCTGCATCAGGTTAAATGTGATCTTCCTGGACCTGGGTTGAAGGGTGAACAGCATCAGGAATGCCAATGCTGGACACAAGACTCCTCTAAGCGAGAGAGACAGTTTATCTCAGGGGACAATGTTTGGTGCCAAAGCCACTAGAATGGCCCTGCAAGTGTAAGACGCATGGTCGATGTAACCTTAGGTCCCGTGACATACAAAGTTCAAGGAGGTGAGGCGATCCTGAGCAAGCAGGTGGACCCTAATGAAAGCTGCAGCCTTGCAAACAGGGAAGAAGCAAAACCTACCCAGCCCCTCAGAAATTCAGCAAGGCTGTTGGAGCTCTTAGGTTCTGTCCCCCGCCTCCGCCTAGCACCAAAGAAAACTCTGAGGATGAAATAGGCACAGCAGATGCCACAGCCTTAGCAACACTACCACCTGAAGAGGACTAATTGCTTCTGAAATGGTCTGGGCACAAGAGGTGGGCCACAGTCCAGTACGCAACACCCGTGTCTGAGGCAGAGTCGGAAGAACTGAACCTGGTGTGAAAACACCCGGGAGAAGCTACAAGAAAAAGAATGGGCCTACATCTCAGGGCTTAGAGAGGGGAGGAATGTAGTAACTAGATCAGGGTCAGCCAGGTGGACCTCATAGAATATGAGTTCCCTGATTGGGGCAGTTAACCAGGTCCAATCAGGGAGCCTTGGCTGACAGATATAAACAGGGGTATCAGGGGTTCTCTTCACCCTTGTGGTCAGCTCTGTGCTAGCTGGTTTAGTGTCATGTACTGTGCATGTGTAAATAAAGGGTGACTTGGTGATGGGACACCAGCCTCTGGAGTTATTTCACAGCAAGGTGAGACTTGGATTTTAAAATCTACTGGATTGTGGGGACAGGGAGAGCTGAGGAAAGAAAGAGAATCGATTGGTTAGAAATCCAGCAGAAAAAAAACAAATTTGAGGGAATGACTCCTGATACAATCAAAATGCAAGGACTGAAAGTGATATTTGAGACACAGCATTTAACATTGGGAACAATAACCACCAAAATGTCACCTTCAGAATTGTATCGAATACTTAGTCATTTACTTAAAATACAAAGCTTGTTTTCTGCCTTGACTTTCAGCTTTCACAGTGAAGGAGACATGATAGAAATTAAGGAGAAGGAAGATCTGGTAACAAGCTAATATCATAAGGTAAGTGCAATGTTGTGCTCTGTTTGCACTGTACCACTCAAAACCTACTTCACACACCACACATTCATATTTGGTAGGGTTCTCTTTTACCACCACAGTCTTGTTTATTGAATTTGTTTGCAATAATGTTTGCAGTAATGTAATGATCTTTAAGGGGAAACGTTAGAGTGAATCTATGGATGCTATGTTCACCACAGTGCAGCCTGTGTGTCACGCTCAGGAACACACTGAAATATTTTATTAGTGGTTATGAAAGCTGGATGATCCTGATATATAACACCAAATAGAGGTTTGTCCTGACGATGGAAGAGGGAAATGTGATGTGACATCAAGACAAAGAAAGCCATCTTGCTGTGGTTCTTTCCAAACCAAGTTACTGTAAAATGATTAGTAAGGATGGATTCATGTTGGTATCACCCTGGTTTCTGAGTCGAAATATTTGGGTTCAAATGTAGTGCATGAGCACAAAACCTAGGCTTGCCATACTGATGGAGAGCTAAACTGCCAGCACCGTATTCTTTTAAATCATGTCTACCTGGCTCTTGGGTGAATGTAAGATGTTCCATGACACCACTTCATAGAAAAGTGGGAGAGCTCACCATCCACGTTCCTTACCAATATCAATCCCTGAGCCAACTCTCAAATAGAGAGGATTTAATCATCACCATGACAATCTGTGGGGGTTTGCGGTGAGCAAATAGGCTTACTCATTTCTGACAGTAGCTATATTTCATCAAGGAGTTAATTGGCTGGAACACTCTTTGAGACAATCAGAAGTCTCATCTTTCTCTTAACACCAGCAGATTGTCAAATTATAGAATCCCTACAGTGTGGAAGGAGGCCATTTGGCCCATCATGTCCACACCAACCCTCCAAAGAGCATCCCACCCATTCCCATCCTCTATTCTATCCCTGTAATTCCCATGGTTAATCCACTCAGCCTGTACATCTCTGGTCACTAGGGGCAATTTAGTATGGCCAACCCAGCTAACCGGTGCAACTTTTGACTGTAGGAAGAAACCCACGCAGACTTAGGGAGAATGTGCAAACTGCACATTTACATTTGCCTGATGGTGGAGTCGAATCTAGAGTCCCTAGTGCTGTGCTGCAGCATTTCTAACCAGTGAACCACTGTGCCATCTAAATGATGATAACCTGAGAATTTAATATATGCCCAATGCAAAGGCTCCTCTATTGACAAACAACATTGCCCAATGTTATACTGAGTTCCACAGAACAGACTGCTCTGCTCAATCTACAATGAGGTAGCTGACCTGAACCTTAGGTGGTATAGAGAGGAACCGGAATAAATTTTCAACTTATCACCAAAGTCTAAGAATTGGCGCTGCTGGCCAGCTGTACGCTGTGGAGGTATTTCAGTGATCACCAGTTTTGGCTTCAGATTTAACGATGGGCAGCTGACCCAGAATGCCCATATAGCAAATTGGTAAACAATCCCACTGTATTTGATCTCTATGTTGTTGGGCACAGCGTTGGGTTCAGTAACTCGTTGTTGAAGAGTTGGACTCAAGCTGTAGGTGCTGTGTAATAAGTTGCTGGGTCAAATGGTTAATGCTAAAGTTATTTTTACTGAAATGATGTGCTTGCAGTATTCTTCATGCTTTCCTCTGTTAACTATAGATCATGACATTGTTGCGAACACAATAAACTCTTGATGAATCCCCTCCCCTGCTGCTGAGCTAGGGGTTTGATGAATGCAGGTCTCTGCAATTGACTCTGCTTAAAGTGTGAGCTATAAAAACCCTGAGAGGGAGCGACTTGGTATCAGAGCTGTGCATTCCAGTCTACAAAGGTGAGTGTTGCCATGTTTGAGAAAATACACTGTAATTGGTGTACAGTATATGGATCCACTGTAGGAGGACCATAACCAAAAATACTGGAACAAAATAGTTGAAAGAGAGAAGGTGAGTCTGGTTAAATAACATTTGTGGCTCTGAAGAAAAGATTTTTGAGTTCATCAATAAATCTTAACATTGCGTAGAACCTCGGCTCCACAGTTGAAGTTCAGTGACCAGTTTTGGTGTCTGTAGTGCAGAAAACTGTACAATGTGCATAAAAATTATTTGTGCAGGGTGCTAACAGGGGATACAGTTATCTGGTAAAAAAAACAACTGAACAGGCTCTTCTCTCCAGAAATGAGAAAGCTAGAGGGATAATCACGTAGAAGTCATTAACATGCAGTTTAGGGATTGATGGAGTAGATGTGTAGAAGATGTTTCCATTTGTGGGTAAGTTCAAAACTGGGAGGGGGTGTCGTGAAATCTAACACAGTCACTAATAAAACACAGACATGCCAGAAAAGCTTGTGTAGGCAGAGTGTGGCTAGGTTGTGGAAATTATCATGGCGGGGAGTAGCTCAGATGAGTATTTGGATGTATTTAAGGGGAGGTTCAATTATTAATGCATTTGTTACATTCAGGGAGTCCACGTTGCTGTGGCAACAGGCACTTTTACACACATGTTGTTGCCTGGAGCTACGGATAGTGATAGCAGACAGTCCAACTTTCTCCTGATCACTCGGTTGACCAGGAACGTCTCCTGCTCTTCCTGCCTATCCCTGGCCTGCGCTGTCAGGATTTATGTTTTGGTGGGTATTGATTCTCAACTTACATACTCAACATACACTGCTGTGTTATGAAGAGATCAAGTGCTGGGTGACCCTCAAACCCAGAGGCAGGAACACTATTCACTGCTCCATAAAACCATTTAGCTAGTAAGAACCTACATGTGAGAAAAGGAATAGAGATAGAGTGGGAGGAAGATTGTGTGGAATATGAACTTTGGCATGAACTTGTTGGGTCTAATGGACTGTTTCTGTGCTGTGGACCCTGTGTAATTTTACTTTCCTTTGATGTTGGGGCAGAGTGTTCAGTAACAAGACCTTTCAGTGTAATTTAGCAGAAGAAACAGGAGCAGGAGTAGGCCATTCAGCCCCTCAACCTGCTCTCCCATTCTTGATCTGCCCCTTGTTTCAACTCCTGATAGCCCTCAATGTGTGAAAAACCCTGGGTTTTGAGTTCAGTGAGCAGAGACCAGGGAGAGTGCCCTGTTTGTGGTGGGAGGGATCTAGGGATAGTGTAACTCTTGGTTCCCATTCCCAGATTAGTGCAGCAAGTCCAAAGGAGACTCACTATCAGGTGAGCAGGAGCTGGGATCTGGGAATGCCGTGTAGTTGGACACTAAAGTAACTGGTCATTAGAGTCCAGCAGGGTAGAATGGTTGTGGTCTCTCCCCTAGGCTCCATACCTTCATCCTCATTCTCCAAGGTGAAGATGGATGTGGCTCTGCCCACAGACTGTCTCCTTTGTCCCTAATGGGCCCTATTCTTTCTCTTTTGTTTTGGAAATTAATGAATCTGCTGCCACCACTGCCCACTCAGGCATTCCAGGACAGAATGACTGCTCACCCCTCACACAGGATAGTACTGTCCCTACAGTCAGCTTATGGTGTACCTTCTATCCCGAGGACAAGGCAATGTCAAACCACTTCAATGCTTTGCCCAGAGTGTGGTCTGACCAATGGGAATCCATGGCAAAGATAGATAGTTCTTGAGGATAGGGTATGGTTGCATTGGCACAGGTGCCCAAGGAGGGCAAGCTTCACATGTGGCACATATGGATTCCTGCAATGAGTGGTATGCAATCTGCCAGCGAGAGTATTATTGAAGAATGTGCACTGTCATCATTTGATGGTCACAACTAGACTTTAACCAGGAATGGCAATCAGTGAAATCCTGGCTGACTTCCTGTCACTTCCCTTAAGCTCCAGGAGTCAATTATTAGGCACTACTTTGAACTCAGTCTAAAACCTGCCACTTCAACAGAGACCATGAGCTTCAGACTTTCCCGTTGTAGAAAGAATCATAAAGTCATAGATCACAGAAGAGACCCTTTGGCCCATTCAGTCTGTGCCAAACTATCTACACTATTCCCACTTACCAACACATGACTCACGGCCTTGAATGTTGTGACATTTCAAGTGCTCACCTGTGTACTTTTTTAAAGGGTGTGAGATTTCCTGTGTCAACTCCCTTCCCAGGCAGTGCATTCCAGATTCCCACCATCCTCTAGTTGAAAAAACAATTTCCCCAATCCCCTCTAAACTGCCTGTCCTTCACCTTAACATTATGGCCCCTTGTTACTGATTCTTCAACTAAGGGGAGCAGCTGTATCCTATCCACCCTGTACATGGCCCTCATGATCTTACCCCACCACCCCCCTACCCAAAATCAGGTCCCCACTCAGCCTTCTTTGCTCTGAAGAAAACAACCTGAGTTTAACCAGCCTCTCTCCATAAATTGTTCCATCTCAGGCAACACCCTGGTGAATCTCCTCCACACCCATTCCATTGCAATCACATCCTTCCTGTACTGTGGTGACCAGGACCTCACACAGTGCTCCAGCTGGGACCTATCCAAAGTTTTGTATAGTCCCATACAGCTCACATACGAACACACGGTTCCCACACAGACCCTGGTCAGAACAAAGCAGCCTTGATGACCAGCCAAAATGCCCAGCAATGTAGACTGGCAGCTGAAACTTGCTGCCCAGGCAACCACATGAAAAATGTCCACTGAGTGTGGTACCAGAAGACTAGAGGTGCCAGCTAGAGGGCTGTGTTTAGTTCTTGGCATCACATTACTAGAAGGATATGATTGAACCGGAGGGAGTGAAGAGGAGAACCACCACGATGCTGACGGGGGTGGAAAATTTAAGTGACGCGGAACGGTTGGACAGGCTTAGGTTATTTTCATTGTAGCAGAGAAGACTGAAGGGGGTGATCTGACTGAGGTGTGCCAAATTATGGGGGACATGGACAGAATGGGTAAGGAGCAGCTGTTCCCTTTAGTTGGAGGGTTAGTCACAAGACAGCACAGGTTCAAGGTGATGGGCAGGAAGATAAGAGGGATGTGGGAAAAATCTTTTTTTATCCAGAGTGGGGATGATGGTCTGGAATGCACTGCCTGGGAGGGTGGTAGAGGTGGGTTGCCTTTTTAAAAAAGGTATCTAGATGAACAATTGGCTCATCATAACATTCAATGGCCAGGTGCTGGTAAAATGCGATAAGATTGAAGGTCGGGTGTTTCTCATTTGTTGATGCAGACTTAATGGGCTAAATGGCCTCTTCTGCACATATGACTTTGATATGATCTGTAAACATTGGTTAAATACTAGAAAATGAAATATTTAGAGGGCTATGGAAAAGCCTTGTGAGCATCAAATAATGAGAAGTAAACGTTACATCATGATCCCCTTGCTTTAAGGTAACCTGCCACTTATAGGTGAGATCCAGAGATAAAGAATGCCCACTCTCGGCTACCAGTACCCTTATAATTGACTAACACTTTCTCATACCTTGTACAGGCTCAATGGGCTGAATGGCCTACTGTGTTGCAAATTTCTATGGAAAAGTACGTTGTACAATGGCAGTAAACACCATCCACACAGCATTTAATCTCGGTCTTTATTTGTTCCAGGACTAAGCCCTAAATATAAATAAAATTCAAGATGTCTCACTGTACCAAGCTCTCCAGCCACTGGAAGGTAAGGCAAAAGACACCAGGATCATGTTTGTTACCAGAAGTGGTCTTTCAAATTGGAGTCTGAACCAATCTGCCCTTCACCTCAGGAAGATGTCTGTCATAAGTCCCCAGTGTGTGGGTTTACATGTCCTGTGGTAAGCCCAATTTATCCTTGCCAAGTTGGCCACCCAGCAGCTTAATGCCTCAAACCCAGTGAGATACTATTCAGTTTCCCAATGGGTATACAATGCAAACCCGATTGATGAATTACATGCATGCAAGGAACTTCAGGTTAAAGAATGAGAAGTGGATCATAGGCCAAATAAGCCTGGATGAAAGCTGCACCTATGGGCAACGTACCCCATCCGGGAGATCCCCTCGAAGCTTCGCACAGTAACTTGTTCAGGTGGACAAGCAGTAAGGTGGTAATCGAAAATTTACCCAGGGTCAACAGCAACAACCTTAGGGTTGGCACAACTCCTTTGTTCAGGGTCAGATCCAGGTTCACTGGGCACTGCACCTACTGCCCGCCTGAGGCAATTGTTCAGAAATTAGACTGGGCAGTGGTGAGTCTACTATAGAAGGCATCAGAGCAGAGCTTCAGAACTGCCCTTGCCTGAGGATCAGATGGGTGAGTGCACTGCCCCAAGAAGGTGCAGGCCGCTGATGAGTGAGGCATTGGCTGTTCCGAATTCCTTACACATTTCACACACGCGGTTAGGATTCAGTCCCACACCCACTTCATCCTCATTCTGTCTTCAGAATTAGAACAAGCCAAATCTTAAACAGCTCTGTTCAAGCCACAATGTTCCTCAGCTACTTTCTAAGTCACTACTGCTCAAAATCATTTTATCCCAGTCAAGAGCAGTATTTACAGACCCCATATTCCAAACTGCCCTTGGGAAGTGATAGTGAGCACCTTTTTAATTTATTATACATTTCTGTGCATGCCAGTGTGTGCATTACTCTGTCTGTGTCTATGTCTATCTGCTGCCACATTAACATTAACATTACTGCTACACTTAACAAGCCAGAGCTAGTTTTGGCACACAGAAGACAGGTAGAAAGATCAGCTAGCTCAAAACCAAAAGGGCCCTGATCAAACCGAAAACAACTTGACATGTTTGGACATCTGCCAACTTTAATGACAAGTAAGGAGGGAAATGGAGAAAACGTGTCTGTTTGCACATTGTCTGAAAGGGCAGCCTCAATTGGTAGCCAAATTTAGACCAAAGTAAGCTGTTGCTGTTTTATGCTGGCTGCGTTGCAGTAACTCCAGCCCATCCAGAAGCCTCCTCAATAACGAACACTTAATGATATGTAATTGCAGAGAGCAGCCAGTCAGAGGTAAATAATACGTTGCAAAGAAATTAAATTGCTCCAAATAACTAAACCTAATTATATGTCCCAGTCCTAATGGGCTTTTACTTGAGTATGTTTTCCTAACTGTTTACTATCCATATCTTGCAACAATAAAAATCCTTAAAGAACATGTTAAAATTCTTTTGATGGCTTTCATTAATTTGACGATGCATGATGCATTGGTCCTGCTGGGATTTCTACATGAATTTATCTTAGGCCTACAGTTACTATGGCAATTTTCTTAACCAGTATTTTTTATTTAATTTTCATGCTGGTACCCAATATGAAATGATCTGTCATTTGGTGCATTCATTTCCATTTAGCATTCATTTCCATTTACCATTTGTTAAGCTGCTGTAAACACTGGGCAAGACAAGGCACCCATAACTTTTATTCACTTATGGGATGTGGGCTTTGCTCACTGGCCAGCATTTCTTGTCCAACGTTAATTACCATTAAACTGAGTAGCTTGCTAAGCCATTTCAGAGGGCAAATGAGAGGCAACCACATTGCTGCAGGTCTGGAGTCACATATAGGCCAGCCCAGGTGATGACAGCAGACTTCCTTCCCTAAAGGGCATTAGGCAGCCGGATGGGTTTTTCCAACAATTAGCAATGGTTTCACCTGAAAATGACAGATTCAGATTTTATTTAAACTGAATTCATCTGTCATGGCAAGATTTGAACACAGAACAATCACTCAGTTTCCTGGATTAATAGCCTAGCAATAATACCACCTGGCCATCACCTCCCCAGTGGGGGAGTATAACCAACAAGGCTTTAAATATGAAAGGCCCGCAGTACATGTTCATAGACTAGGTCTTACAGTTTGCAATCCTTAGTGACATTTGTGTTAGCATGGGTCTTACTTCCTAAGGACAATAAGCTTCTAGAGCATCTTGCCCTTATGACTTCCCCTTAGAAAATAAATCTAAGCTCACGTTACTTCCTACTCGATTTTTAAAATCAATTCTTTAATTCTCAAGTGGGCATCGTTGGCTGGGCCAGCATTTATTGCCAATCCCTAATTGCTCTGGAGAAGTTGGTGGGGAGCAGCCTTCTTGATCCGTTGCAGCATTCAGGCTGTAGGCACACCCAGAGTGCTGGCAGAGAGGGGCTTTGAGGGTTTTGACCCAGCAACTCTGAGAGAACGGTGTATCATTCCAATATAGGAGGGGAACTTGCAGATGGCGCGGTCTCCATGTACCTGCTGGCCCTTGTCCCAATAGGTGGTGGAGCTCAGGGTTTAAAAGGAGCTGTTGGAAGGAGGCTGGGTGAGTTACTTTTGCTTATCATGTGTCTTGTTGTAGTTTTAGTTTTACAATACACTTCACTGTAAAAGGTGGCACGGTGACCTAGTGGTTAGCACTGCTGCCTCACAGCTCAAGGGACCTGGGTTCAACTCCATTCTCAGGTGGACTTCCTGTGTGGACATTGTTGCCCATTCTCCCTGCGTCTGTGAGGGCTTCCTCTGGTTTCCTGCAGCAGTTTAGATTGCTAAACTGCATCTAGTATCCAGGGATGTTAAGGTTAGGTGGGTTGATCATGGGAAATGCAAGGTCACAGGGATAAAATAGGGGATGAATCTGGTTGGGATGCTCTTCAAAGGGTCGGTATGGACTCAGTGAGTCAAACATGCTGCTTCCACACTGTCAAGGTTCTATAATTCTTCTGTGACTCAAAATGACACTGGACAATGGTGACAAAGCACTTTCCACTGTATCTTCCTAGACATATGTGACTATTAAATCGTTCATTCATCCACATATGGTCACACGTTTGGTCAAATGGTGAGTTTTAAATGCCTTAAATGATGAATAAGAGAAAATGAGAAAAATGAGGTAGTTAGGTAGAGGAGTGTTTGGGGGGAGCAATGATGGAACAGTTAAAAATTGGGGATTCTCAATAGGCTTGAATTAGAAGAGCACACAAATGGCTGAGGGTTATGGGGCTTAGTGTAGCACAGGTGCCACAATTGTTGCATTGCTGGTTTCAAAACTACTTCAAGCCTGTATTTCAGCCCAGACTTGCAGCAGATGGGAATTGCTGTGAAATGCAGAGGCCTCCTGCAGAGTCTGCTGTTTATTTCCACTATGTTTTGTCAACTTTGCTCCCAAATGAAGGTGCACCTTTTTTACAGTGTCCGATCAAAGCTGCAGTCAATTCCACTGTCATGAAACTCTCAAATTAACACCACCATCTTTTTTACCCCCACCCCCTCGCCCTCACCTGCTCTCCTGCAGATCATTGTTTGGGATGAGGAGTCCTTCCAGGGCCGCCGACATGAATTCACAGCGGAATGTCACAACGTGATGGAGTTTGGATTCGAAACGGTGCGGTCTATGAAGGTGGAAAGTGGAGCGTGAGTATCTGGAAGAGCAAGCAGCATGAGATCAATCTAAGAGTGACTATACCACATTGAGATGCCACAGGAAGAGACAAAGTTGTTTAAATTGAACACCCTGTCAATGTATCTAAACTTAACTTGTGTTTCACAACTCAAAAGTCAGTATTTCTCTCTGAGATCTTATACTATATATGCATATATGAGAGAGAGAGAGAATATGCTGAAGAGATCTATAGATAGATCCAGAGATAATGGGAACTGCAGATGCTGGAGATTCCAAGACAACAAGCTCTGATGAAGGGTCTAGGCCCGAAACGTCAGCTTTTGTGCTCCTGAGATGCTGCTTGGCCTGCTGTGTTCATCCAGCCTCACATTTTGTTGTATAGATAGATCCATGTTGGATTAGTTCCCTTTATTCTATTAATCCATTGGATTTAGCATAAAAAGAGAAAATGTTGCAAAAAAACCAACAGGTCTGCAGCACTAGACAGAGAAACAAAGTTACTGTTTCAAATCGAATGTCACACCATCACTGAAATGTTACAGTACAGAAGGATGCCATTCAGCCCATCGTGTCTATACTGGCTGTTCAAATGAGCATCATTGCCTCCTGTCAATTTCCTGCTTTCACCCCATAACCTTGCAGAGGGACAGGTACTGATGAGGAAGCAGGGAACTGCAGGAGATTTGAACAGCTGGGAGAGTAGACAAAGAAGTGGCAAATGGAATATGATGTGGGAAAGTGTAAGGTTATGCACTTTGATGGGAAGGATAAAGGTGTAGATTATTTTATAAATGGGGAAAAGAAGCACAAAAGGACTTAGCAGTCCTTGTTCAGGATTCTCTTAAGGTTAGCATACAGGTTCAGTCAATAGTAGGAGGGCAAATGCAGTGTTAACATTCATTTCAAGAGGGCTAGAACACAAGAGCAGAGGTGTACTGCTGAGGCTGTACGTGGATCTGGTCAGACTGCATTTGGAATATTGTGAGCAGTTTCAACCCTGTATCAAAGGAAGGACGTGCTGGTGTTGGAGGGGGTCTAGAGGAGGTTCACAAGAATGATCCCAGGGTTGAAGGGCTGTCATATAAGGAGCAGTTGAGGACTCTGGGGCAATTCAGTTCAGAAGGATGAGGAGGGATCAGATTAAAACTTATAGAATACTGAGAGGTCTGGGCAGAGTGGACATGGACAAGATGTTTCCACAGGTAGGAGAGTTTAGGAGGTGAGCACACAGCCTCAAAGTGAAGGGATAGTATTTCTTCAGCCAGAGTGTGGTGAACCTATGGAATTCATGGCTGCAGAAGGCTGTAGAGGCCAGGTCATTGAGCACATTTAAGACACAGATAGATTAGGTACTTGATTAGTATGAGAATTAAGGATTAGGGAGAGAAGGCAGAAGAGTGGGGTTGAGAAACATATAAGCCATGATCAGGGATCTCGATGGGTTGAATGGCCTAATGATGCTTCTATATGAAACAATCACCCCATGCTCTCTTGAATGCCTCAATTCAATGGGCCTCCACAATCCCTCCAGGCAGTTTGATTCATACCCATCTCCTTTTGCAAATCACTTTGAGTCTAGGCCCTCGGCTTTTTGATCCATTTACAAATAGGAACGGCTTCTCACTAACTGTGCTAGCCAGCCTCCTCACGATTTTGAAAACTTATATTAGATCTCCTCTTAGTCTTCTTTTAGATGTCAGAGGTGGTTTCTTTACTCAGAGAATAGTAAGGGAGTGGAACGCTTTGCCTGCAACGGTAGTAGGTTCGCCAACTTTAGGTACATTTAAGTCGTCATTGGATAAACATATGGACGTACATGGAATAGTGTAGGTTAGATGGGCTTCAGATCGGTATGACAGGTCGGGACAACATCGAGGGCCGAAGGGCCTGTACTGTGCTGTAATGTTCTATGTTGTCTCCCAGAGGAACAGTTGCTATGTACCTTATGCAAGGAAGTGGCATGTATCTGAAGAAAGAGATTTTGAAGAACAGCAAGCCCTGAACAGCCAAAGAATCATAGATAATAGAACATGGAACACTACAGTGTAGTACAGGCCCTTCGGCCCTTGATGTTGCGCCGACCTGTAAAACCAAACTGAAGCCCATCTAACCTACACTATTCCATTATCATCCATCTGTTTATCCAATCACAATTTAAATGACCTTAAACTTGGTGAGTCTACGACTGTTGCAGGCAGGGCATTCCACACCCTTACTACTCTCTGAGGAAAGAACCTACCTCTGACATCTGTCCTATATCTATCATCTCTCAATTTAAAACTATGTCTCCTCATGCTAGCTATCTTCATCCTCAGAAAAAGCCTCTCACTGTCCACCCTATCTAATCTAGTCTTGTATGTCTCTACTAAGTCACCTCTTAACCTTCTCTCTAACAAAAACAGCCTCAAGTCCCTTGGCCTTTCCTCATAAGACCTTCCCTCCATACCAGGCAACATCCTAGTAAATCTCCTCTGCACCCTTTCCAAAGCTTCCACATCCTTCTTATAATGCGGTGACCAGAACTGTATGCAATACTCCAAGTGCGGCCGCACCAGAGTTTTGTACAACTGCAACATGACCTCATGGCTCCGAAACTCAATCCCTCTACCAATAAAACCTAACACACCGTACACCTTCTTAACAACCCTATCAACCTGGGTGGCAACTTTCAGGGATCTATGTACATAGACACCAAGATCTCTCTGCTCATACACACTGCCAAAAATCTTACCATTATCCCAGTACTCTGTATTCCTGTTACTCCTTCCAAAACTTCCAATACTCATTCCAACAAACCCTATGGACAGGGGCCACGGAACTGTATCCCACATTTTTCCCTTCATCTATGACACCAATTTCATATGTCTGTACATGTGTGGGAGGGATTTTATAAGGAAGTTGGAGTGTTAACCAGTAGAGTTATATGTTGACAGTTCCTGTTGCTAGAATCTATTCATTACTAATAGTAATTCTTGCTGTGTGCTTTCTGTCAATCTGAATCTAAAAGAGAGGAAAAATGAGGAATTCTTGGATACTTTGATAGAACAATTTTTAACGTTTGTGAGGATTCTGGAAATAGTGGAGCTCAATTTTCAGCACACAGCCCTGGTGTGACAAGATAAACATGTGGACATGAACAGGAACGGTGAAGGGCACTGTATACCTGGATTTCGGAAGAATTGTGAAAGGATTTTACGGTGGGGTTTTATGGTGCCTAAAAAACATGCAGATCAATGTCCCACATTCAGGACATCAGTCATATTCAACTGGGTTAATAAAGACTCCCACCATTCCTCATTTTGGACCCTTTCTTCATCTCAAAGGCAAAGGCAGAGCCGTGAAGGATAATCAAACCTGTTTTGAAAGGGGCTCTGAAATGCTGTGCTTTGGTAACTTATATAGGATTGCTCTGACCTCCTTGTATTTTCTCTGCAGCTGGGTGGGTTATGAGCACGCGAACTACCAGGGGCAGCAGTTTGTGCTGGAGAGAGGGCAGTACCCACACTGGGAAAGCTGGAGTGGCAGTAACTCCTATCACGTCGAGAGGCTGACCTCCTTCCGACCTATCGCCTGCGCTGTAAGTGTCCCCATGCACGCAACACGCTCTAGTCAGTAAAGAGCATGCGTACGCAATTCAGACCAAAAACCTGAAATCTACCATCACAAGCTGTGGGTGAGGCAAACAGTGAAGATGTCTTTAAGGGGAAGCAATATACACATGAAGGAGAAAGGAATGGAAGATTATGTTGGTGGGGTTGGATAGGGAGCAGCTTCATTTTATTCATAAAGACACATAAGGTTACAAAGCAGAGGTTAAATGGCAAACAAGTGGCCACAAAAGCTGGAAATGTATGTCACTAGTGGGGAAACCTCAAACTATGGGAGATAGTGACAGAAAAAGAGGACACTCATTTAAAGCTGAGATCAAAGGGATTTCATCTGCCAGAAGGTAGTGAATGTCTGCAGTTGACTAGCCCAGAGGTTGTGGAGGTGAGATCACTGGAAGTGTTTGAAGAGGGAGAAGATAGCTCTTTCAAATATCAAGGAATTGAGGGTCATGAAGAGATGTCATGTAAAGAGGGCTTTGAGATTACGCAGATCAACCATGATCTTATAGAATGACAGGGCCAGCTTGAAGGGCTGAATGGCCTACTCCTGTTCCTATTTCTTATACTCTTATGATAAAAAATGGCATTACACAAATAGGCTGTTATTGTGTCCTTCCCACAGAACCACCGTGAATGTCGGATGTCCATATTTGAGAGAGAGAACTTTCTGAGCAGGAAGGGAGAGTTGACCGATGACTATCCATCTCTACAAGCCATGGGCTGGTGCAACAACGAAGTTGGATCCTTCCGAATCCACTCTGGCGCGTAGGTGTTTCCAACAGCCACATGAGATAACTCATTCCCCTCAGCATCCATTGGTCTTACTGACCCTTCCCCTAGCTATAATCATCAAACCCCTATAACTCTGGGGCAGCATTTTACCAAAGCGTTTGTGATTCCTATACCAGGACCATGTGGGGGTCTCAAGTCCACAGATTCTGGCTCCTAGCTCAGGGATAAGCCTGGACATTATCCCCTAATTATCTGCATCTCGCTACCACCTTTGTCAGGGCAGCTGGGAACGGGCATTTTATGCTGCTCCAGCCAGTGATACACAGATCGCATGAATTAATTCTTCTTTTCAAAACTGCCTCTGAGATTTAATCCAATTAAGGATGGTGGATGGGATGAAGCTACTGCTTCCCAATCAAGGGTCTGGCAGCTCTGAAACCCCTGGGACTCCTGCCAGGAGAGGGTAACCTTGCTGAAGCAGGTGAGAGGCAAGTACCGCAATAGTGGAGCCTGCTTGGTGAGGTTACCATAGGTCACAGGGCCTAAGCGGGTGCCCCAGTGTGGCATTGGGACCATCCTTGTCTGACTGGGGTCCCCTTTCATTGGGGCATGGACTGTGCAACATTATTCCACCTCCCTCCCCACCCCTTCTGGGGCATTGCACGGTGGTCGTCTCTATAAATGTGACTGCTCCTTACAGGACGATGTGTTTGAAAATCCACTGCCTGACGAAGAGACGGGCAACGAATCCACATCCAAACACATCCCTAGGAAACCTTCCCAATGGCAGGACGTCATTAGGGAACCATCCTAAAAGTGCAGTTTTCCCAGCCCAGTCCGTCTTGTAGCCCTCTGCCCAAGAGCTTGGAAAGCCTTCCTTTCCCATTACTCCTTTCATCTCCTCAAGTCAAGATGTTCTAAATTCCAGGCCAGAGGTTGATAGAATCCTACCACCCAGGAGAATAGGCCATTCAGCCCATTTTGTGCTTGTGTAGCTTTCTAAAGGTGATTTCTAGTTGATTCCAGTTTCTTGTTCCCTCCCCACCGCACTGTTTTTGCTTTTTAAGGACAATTCTAATTGTGCACGCACCACAACATGCACTTACAATAATCTGTTGAGTTCTTCCAATACTAGAATTTAAATGCAACCTATATTATGCTTGCGGGTCTTCTCGCAGCTGGGTAGAAAGAGGGTGTGGATATTCGCGACCTAGGTCCCAGATCCCATGTCTTACCTTGAATCTTTTTCTCCTAATTCTTTCTCCCTTTTCTTTTGCCCTTCAGCATTAAAAAGTATCTGGATGGGTATGTGAATAGAAAGGATTTAGAGGGATATATTTAGAGGTCACAGTTCAAACTGTGAGATAGTTAATGACTGCAGATGCTGGAGTCAGAGATAACACTATGGAGGTGGAGGAATACAGCAGTCCAGGCAGCATCAGAGGAGCAGGAAAGCTGACATTTCAGGTCAGAACCCTTCCTCAGAAGCTCCAGCTCCACACTGTGTTATCACAGTTCAAACTGTGCACACTTTGACAATGTGCAGTAATCTCACTGACGGTACCACAAAGCCAGCCACTCTGAAAGTAGAAATCTTATGCTGGGACAAGAGCAAGATACTGCTGTTAAGCAGAGTGGCAAGACCTTTAATCACTTGGATTGCATCTGAGCTGCACATGAAGCTCATTTTGAGTCTTTAGGAGTTTCCACCTTAACCTACTCAGCACCAGAAATAGAACTGACAAGCTTAACATTCTCAGCAGTTAGAAGCCTGCCATGATTGATGCACAGAGATTATTTTTTGACCTGAAATAATGAACATTAAATGGAGTTCATTTTATCACTACAACACAAATTAGAGTATTAGATGTTAGTGGGTTGGCACGTCATTCTTTCATCATTGTGACCTGAATTCAAATGCAAGGCAGCCTCCCAGTAAAAGTCTGTGACTGTCTGCACAATGTACCCTGGATTGTGCATTGAAAACAGAAATAAGGCTGACAGCACCCAATATTATTCCAGGGAAAATCAAACTGCAGCTCTTGAGTTCCACCCAAGCACAGAAAAAGCAAAAGTCTGGAAGTTATGATCACAGATACTTTGCCCCCAAAGGGTATGCTGTACTCAGCAAAGAAATCAATGCATTCACACAAACTTGCACTAATTTCCCACTAAAGATACCAAAAATGTAAGGGCTTGCATATTCATGACTAGATAATTTTTTATAGGGGTGATAAGCGATGAGTACTAACAATCTTTCTGGCCCTGAAATCCTAATTTTGCAAATGTGTAGTCTCATTCCTTCAGACCCTTATTAACCTGAATGATTTTGAAAAGAATTAAACTTTTTAAAAAAATTTTTTTGTCTTATCTTGAATATTTTTCTCTTAATTCTTTCTCCCTGTTCTTTTGCCCCCTCAGCATTAAAAGGTACCTGGATGGGTACGTGAATAGGAAGGGTTTAGAGGGATATGGACCAAATGCTGTCAAATGGGACTAGATTAATTTAGGTTATCTGGGGGAAAAAAAAGGGGTGGCTCAGTGCGAGCCTCGCAGTGCACGTGTCCCAGGTTCAATTCCACCTTCAGGCAACTGTCTGTGTGGAGTTTGCACATTCTCCCCATGTCTGTGTGGATTTCTTCCCACAGTCCAAAGATGTGCAGGTTAGGTAAATTGCCCACAGTGTTTCAGAATGTGTAACTTAGGTGGGTTATAGGGGGATGGGTCTGGGTGGGATCGTCCAAGGGTTGGCATGGACTTGTTGGGCCGAAGGACCTCTTTTGACACGGTATTGATTCTATGAGCATTTTGCGTGGTTCGAATCGAAATTCTGCTTCCTGTTTAATAGCTGATTGTTGATTCTTGCAGATATTGTTTAAAGAGCTCAGATATTTCATGGCATGTAGGGAGTGCCACACCAGTCCTGATCCTAGATTAGAATTAGTCTTCACTCTCTAGCCCACAAAGCCTTTGAGGGCAGCTGCCAATAGGGTTAAAAAATGGGGGAAGGCCTTTCACATTGACGGGAAAACCCGAGCTATTATCCTGCTCAAAAAAGTGCATATATACATAACAGGTATCAAACAATGGTTTTGCCTGTTCCTTATTGAAGTTAGTAACATCAAAGTCATTGTCCAAGTAAAATTGAATTTGATTGTTCTTTCCTGCCAAACCTCACCTCTACAGATGGGTATGCTACCAATATCCAGGTTACCGCGGCTACCAGTTCATCATGGAATGTGATCGTCATGGTGGAGAGTACAAACACTGGAGAGAGTGGGGCTCCCATGCGCAGACTTTCCAGATTCAGTCCATCCGCAGGATCCAGCAATAAAATGAACCCCGACGGCTGTGTCCTCGCAGCCCTGTTTTAACTTTCAAAACAACAGAGAGAAATGACAAAAATAAATAAAATTTCCTTCTTTGTTAAAATGCACTAGTTTTGTTTCATGAGTGTCTGAACAGGGAATGGTGTAAAAATGGTCCTGCCACCAAATGAGACCAGCCTTCAGAGTCCAAACCTGGTCATTTTAAATTGTAGCTCTAAAATGCTTACAGGAGACTGTCTGTGTGCTGAGTTCCTTACAACTGGTGATTCTGTCTCCTGCCCAACTCTTATTTAGGAGGGCAGTTTGTCATTTCTTTACACGAACACTCCAAGCTCAATGCCATCCAGGGCAAAGCATCTTAGTATATAACTCAAGTAAGTCATTTCACAGAAACAGTGCCTCGTATGACATGAACAACATTGAATTACTGAGAAATTTCTTGGCTGTTAGTTTGTGGAATTTGCATATCACCATCAAAGCCAGAGTTTACTAATTGGCATTCCATCCACCTTAAACACTCACTCCCTCTACCACAATAGCGGCAGCGTATACCATCTGTAAGATGGACTGCAGCAACTTATAAAAGCTGCTGTGACAGTAGCTTCTAAATCCTTTCACACCTAAACATCCCCTCCACCTGTCTATGGAACCCCTTGCCACAGTGGGCTGCGAGGGCAGAGTCCTTGTGTACACTTAAGGCTGAGATAGAGAGATTCCTGATCAGTTGGGGAATGGAGGGTTACAGGGAAAACACAGGAAAGTGAACGTGAGGAATATCAGATTATCATGATCCTATTGAATGGCAGAGCAGGCTCAAGCAATCAACTTTTGTTCCTATTTCTGATGGTCCTTCTGCGTGAAAAAAAAATTAACAGCTCCCTTGTCCACAGAAAAATACAAGACAATTTTGGCCATTTTTCCACAGAGATCTAGATGTCAGTTATTTGATCATTTCTATGTCTGTTAAAGTTCAGTAATAGAGAGGTGACTTTGACAAGACCATGTGCATGCTTACAATTTTGAACGACCTGTCTGACCTTAAATGCCTGAGCACAATGGGAACGTAATTTGACATTATAAACATTGTGCACACTCATTGCTCATACTACTGTAGCGATTCATTTGATTTCAGTTGAAGCCGTTGACAAGTTGGGTTTGTGAGCGTAGCTTAGGGGGAGGGATATGGTTGTTGGAAGTGAGTTGGGAGGATTGACTTCCATCAATAAACAGCTGGCACTTAAATTAAGCTTTTAAGAAACAAAGCAAAGGCCAATAATTCAAAGATAGGTCGCAGGGAAGATTGTTCTATTTTACTGAGGCAATCCACTGAAGCGAGAAGAGTGAAGCGTATTCTCGATTTTGGATAATTCTGCTAAAATAAGTCACTCAAGGCTATCCTGATCAAGCTTAATGCCCCATAAGGTTTCACTCAATTGTGGAATAAAGCAGTTCAGTTCAGATGCAGCTCTGCATCAATTAATTTAACTCAGTCCACCCTCAAACAAAATGAGAAAGACACAGAAGCTGTATCTAGGTTTCCATAAAGCACAGTTGTTACGTTTCATAGACATCAAAGAGATAAAACACAATGACAGTCAGTTTCTATCAAAACAAGACTCTCAGATCCCCAATGGGAGCAACAAGTATTAAACTCTTGAAGGTATGCATATCAGATCCAAATTTCACCCACTGACCAATTGATTCAACTTCAGTTGCCACCCCAAACACCCCCCCAAACTACCACCCCACACCCCCAGCTAGTCTAAGGGCTTAACGTCTCTTAGACTGCAGAAGGACTACAAAATGTCTTATTTAAATGATTATTAAATGCAACCCGGGTAATGACAATGTTTTGCATTATTCAAAAGTTGATCATTTTCAGACAATTTGATGGCTATTGTTCCTGCTCTCTGTAGGTTTACCTAGAATTCGCAACGAAATCAAACATCTCAGCCCAGCCAGTCTCTTAAACAGGCTTTCTTTCGCTAAATATGAGAATTTCCAGCCACAACTGTTTCACCATTCTGACACTTCTATAAAACTCTGAGTACCCTAAAGGGTTGCAAATATCTGTGTATGTTTTTCTAAAGAGAGCAATTTCAAGCTTGGATTGTCTCTTGTATTGCCTTAAGCCTGAAGCTACCAAGTTTAAAGGACACTTTTCTTGCTGATTATAAACATTGAAAAGATTTGGCAAATTGCCTTGTTTTCGATACTGGTAGCCATCAATTCCAACGCCCCAACTTTCCCAGTGACTCAGACCTTAAAGATAAAACTTTAACAAAGGCATTAAAGGACACAAAACTACCAAGGGAAGAAGTCAACAACATTATAAACCATTACTTCAGGCTTCAAGCACAAAATGAAAAATCCATGAGAAAGTATTCTACAGATAGCCTGGGAACCAATAAACTAAACTATGCGGTGGACTGGATTAACAACTGCGTTCCCATCATAAATGTGGGCATGGAAATGAATGATTAAAAAGTTCACACAAACCTCAGCAGGAAATAAAATGTTGCCCACAGGAAGTGCATTTAATCATAACAATTTAAATATAAACACGTGAACCTGCCAATCTTCTCTCTCATAAAATGATGGTTTATGCCCTCGTGCTCAACTCTGTGTTAACCAGCACTTTTGGGGTGGGGGTGCTCAGAATCTTCACCTCCACTTCCTGCTAATGAAGGCAGGGTGAGAGTACAGATAGATGCCATTCAGCCCATCAAGTCTGCACCACCCCTCCAAAGAGCTTCCCATACAGATCCACCCTATCCTCACATTTCCTATGGCCAATCCAGCTAACCTGCATATTATGAGCAAATTAGCACAGCTGATCCACCTAATCTGTGCATCTTTGGGCTGTGGGAAGAAATCAGAGCATCTGGAGGAAGCCCACACAGACATGGGGAGAATATGCAAACTCCACACAGTCAGGTTCCCAAAGCTGGGGTTGAGCCGCGATCCCTGGCACTGTAAGACAGCTGTGCTAACCACTGTGCCACCATGCCTGGTACAGGAATTTGTGGGGCTCTGTTTATCTCTGAGCCCTATTCCCAGCTAGCCGAGTGATTCATTTCTACTTACCTGTTCCAACGTTCTTCTAAACATTCCATCTGTAAATATCATGACTGTTAGCTACTGTCTGAGTCTGAGCCAGGTTTCTCCAGCAGTTTAAACAGACCACTCCTACTGACTTGGTCAAAGACCCAGGTAAGATCGATAACAACATCACATCATGATCTCCTTTCTTCAAAGCATTTCTCTTGCAGTTTCTGGGCTGAGAAGGTCAAATCATCTGCAGATCATTCAATTTTGAAAGCACACAAGGGTTTAGCATAGACGTATTCAGTCAGGATCTGAGACTAACAAGGGGAACATGAGTAAAAACTCACCCCTTGCTGCTCAGCAGGGACACACCTTGCAAGATGCTGGAACTGTTGCCCATGTCCCATATGAGGTCACCTCTTTTGTAATAGTATACCCTCAGCCCAACAGAGAGAGGGAAACTCGTGCCGATGCTGCAGGATTTCTGGTTTTCAGTGCTTGGTAAGTTGAGGTGGGATAGACAAGCACCTTGAGTTTTACATTGGGAAAGCAAGTCAATCGCTTTGCAAAACTCTTCTGATATGGGTTCAACGGCTAGCTCAACCATGAGAGGGCAGGCTGTCTATGATTCTCAGAGACTCCTTAGTGATAGCAAAGTTCACAGAATTCTATCCATATCCCCAATTGTTTCTTGCAACGGGTGATGGCTGTCCCAGCAGAACCATTTGCTTTAGTCATGGACCTATTGCCTTCTCAATTTCTTCATCCCTGCCTCTAGCATTCCTTGTGTTGGAGGACATTTGGATTTTCTGGCAAAGTTTTAACCAAGTAAGCATTGGAGCATTGCCTAGCAGTCTGTTACCTTACATTGTGCAGCTCTCAGTTCATTCAGAATCTCCTCACTCAGATCTCTCTTATCATTAATTCGAGACATCTGACTTGCTTCAATGACAGATTCCATCTACAGTGATATTAACTTCAATCTTGCGCGCATACACACATATATTATGTTCATTTATGGGCAAACAAGGCCAAACAAACTGTCTTAGGCCCTCAACAAAAGGAGAGAAAACACAGGTAGTCTCAATGAAGCAATACACTCTGCTCTTTGGTGGTGTTTAGTCAGTACAAGTAGATTTTTTTAAATATGGCTCAGTAGTTAACGCTGCTGCCTCACAGCGCCAGGGACCAGGGTTTGACACCGGCCTTGGGCGACTGTGTGGAGTTTGCACATTCTCCCCGTGTCCGGGTGGGTTTCCACCGGGTGCTCTGGTTTCCCCCCACAATCCAAAGAGATGTAGGTTAGGTGGACTGGCCATGCTAAATTTCCCATAGTGTCCAGGGATGTATAGGTTAGATCAATTAGCTATGGGGAATGCAGTGTTACAGGGACAGGATGGGTTTGGATGGGATGCTCTTTGGAGGGTCAGTGTGGATTAGATGTGCTGAACGGCCTGCTCCCACACTGTAGGGATTCTAATTAGGGGAATGTTGTTGATAGCAATCACTTACTAATGAGTATGACTGTTCACCTAGGAAATTACATGTCGCTGGGATGGGCTCTGTGGGTCCTTGTGTGGTTGATGAGTCTGATCCTAGAGCCACATCTCCAACCATATAGTTGGAGGTGGAATTGGTCCTTGGCCCTAAGATCACTGACATTTTTTTCTCCGGTTTGTTTTCTGAACTTCCTCATACTGACAGGTATTCTCAAAGAATGGTGTTCCTTCATAGAGGAGATTCCTCAAAGCGGATTCCTTTTCCATTTTATGCATCAGGAAGGGGAATGGACATTATTATAATTGCAGGTGAACCTGTACCGAACTATGTTAAAAAAAACTAACATCAATGAGGGTTGTTGTGGTGCAATGGTAGTGTCCTTACCTCTAAGCTAGGAGCAACTGAGTTCAAGTTCTATCTGCTCCAGTGGTGTATAATAAAACTGCTGACCAAGGAGATTTGGAAAATATTTCAAAAAGTAATATTGATTGTATCTACCATATAATATGCAAATTTTAAAGTAGTTTTGGTGTGTGCAAGTTACAGCCTACGGAATGTAAATTGCAACTGTTGATGGTAATTGTATAGCAACTAAGTGTTTAATTGTATGCAGAAGCTGGGAATTAATGGGGGATTCATTTGTGCTCCAATATACAGGAACAGATTGAAGCCGTGGTTGATAGGTTTTGAGATGCACATTTAGAATGTGCATCTCAATAAATAAAGCTTACAAAGTGTGCACATAATAGGTTCCAATTTTAAGCTTCTCTGCTTGACATTCTGCAGAAGAGAAGCTCAGTCTACCTTCTTCAGAGAATCCCATTTCTTTTCATCTTTGGAGGCAGGACAGGAGTCTGGAACCATAAACTGTGTATCAATGGATGTGTAGCCCAGTGCCTACTGATGCTAAAGTGGTAATAAGTTACTGCTTCAGGTTGAAACCCAGCTAAGACAATCAAAATCAAAACTGATTAGATTGTGTAATGATACAATGCAGACGGAGACCATTAGGCCTATTGCGTTAGTGCTGACTCTCTGAAAGTGTGATTCTTCCACCCATTCCTTCCCCGTAGCTCTGTAAATATTATTTTTCCAGATTCATATCCAATCTATCCTTCCCAGATCACAACAACATGCTGTATATAAAAAAAATCTCCCTTCTGCCTCTTTTCCCAATTATTTGTCATCAGTGCCCACTGGTTACCCATCTGCCAATGGAAACAGCTTCTCCTTATTTATTTGATCAAAACCTGATCATCTGAGAAATCCTTTGAATCCTTGGCAGCACATCCCAAGCCTCTTTGCCAAATTCAGCTGTCTTTTTCTTGTGCCAATGAACTGCGGGTGCTGGAAATCAGAAACGGAAACAGAAAATGCAAAATGCAAAAACAGAAATTGCTGGGAAAACTCCAAACGGTTCTGAAGAAGGGTCACCGCATCCAAAACGTTAACTCTGCTGTCTCTCCACAGATGCTGCCAGACCTGATGAGTTTTCCCAGCAATTTCTGTTTTTGCACTTTTTTAATGCCCATAAAGAGCAACACTGCACAAATTAAAATTCATTCACATAGGGCCCTCATAGCTAGCAGAACTGGTTTGTTACTACCTTTAGACTAGGTTATATTTAAATCCTGGTCCCAGAGTGAAATTATGTACAGATCCAACCTGCAAAACAGCCTAAAACATTACTTGTCCTACAGTCACTTATGGCAGAGAAGGAGGCCATACATCCCATTGAAATTATACAGCCTCTCTTTGGAACAATCCTGTTAATCTCATATAAGAACCAAAAGAACTGCGGATACTGTAAATCAGGAACAAAAGCAAAGTTGCTGGAAAAGCTCAGCACGTCTGGCAGCATCTGTTGAGGAGAAAACACAGTTAATTTTTCAGGTCCGCTGACACTTCCTCAGAACTGATGGTGGCTGGGAAAACGTCAGTTTATATGCAGAAAATAGGGAGGTGGGTGGGGTAGGGAGTAAACGATAGGATAGAGTCCAAAGAGAGAGAAAGACAGTCGGACAGACAAAGGAGCTGCTAACGATCAGGCTGGGAGGGTGAATGGTTGTTGATGGGGACTGTTAGTGACTAACAACAGGGGGGTGTGTAATGGCAGGTGATGTGGTAACCGGCGAAGGTGCAACACCTGCCCATTTGCCTCCTCCCTCCCCAGTATCCAAGGGCCCAAACATACCTTCCAGGTGTGAAGCAACACTTCACCTGCACTTCCCAGAATCTGGTCTACTGCATTCGCTGCTCACAATGTGGTCTCCTCTGCATTGGGGAAATAAAGTGCAGACTTGGTGACCGCTTCGCAGAACATCTATGTTCTGCTCACAAGAAAGACCCTGAACTACCCATTGCCTGCCACTTCAATGCACCACCCTGCTCCCTGGCCAATATCTCTGTCTCCAGCTTGCTACAATGTTCCAGTGAAGCCCATTGCAAGCTGGAGGAACAACACCTCATTTTCCGCTTGGGGACCCTACAGGCCTCTGGACACAATATTGAGTTCAGTAATTTTAGGGCCTAAACTCCCCCATGACCCAGCCCTCTACCCCACACACCAGGCCTTGTTACCACATACCCTGCCACTACACACCCCCTGTTGTTAGTCACTAACAGTCCCCATTAACAACTATTCACCCTCCCAGCCTGATCGTTAGCAACTCCTTTGTCTGTCCAACTGTCTTTCTCTCTCTTTGGGCTCTATCCTATCGTTTACTCCCTACCCCACCCACCTCCCTATTTTCTGCATATAAACTGACGTTTTCCCAGCCACCATCAGTTCTGCGGAAGTGTCAGCGGACCCGAATCATTAACTCTTTTTTCTCCTCCACAGATGCTGCCAGATGTGCTGAGCTTTTCCAGCAACTTTGTTTTTGTTCCTGTTAATCCCATTCCTACCTTCAATCTGTGTAACCTTGCAAGTTAATTTCCTTCAGGAGCCCAACTAATTACCTTTTGAAATCTTTTATTGTTCCACTGTCCTTAATCTGTGGGCAGCAGTTTCCAGATCATTACCATTTGCTGTACAAAATAAATTTGATATCATCTTCCCCTTGCATCTCTTGTCGAAAACTTTAAATCTATGTTCTCTTGTCCTTGAAATATCAATAATGGAATGGTTGTTCGACGTGTGCCTTATTCAAACCTGTCATAATCTTGTATACTCCCTCCCTAACAGCATAGTTGGACTGTGAATAGCACAGGGACTACAGCAGTTCAACAGGAAGCTCACCACCACCTTCTCAAGGACAATGAGGGACAGGCCAATAAATGGTGGGCCCCAGTACGAAGAAAAATACCATTAAACCTAACTTCTCAAACACTTAGCACAAGGAAAACAACCACGGTGTCTTCAAACCATCCTTGTACCCAAATCCCTCATCCTTGCAGTCATCCTGTTAAATCTAGTCTGCACCCTCTCAAGTAGCTTCACACCCTTCCTGAAGTAGACAAGATCAGACAAGCTGTCTAGTTTATAAAGGTTTAGGATAAATGTTTGACCACTTAAGCTAATATTCCAGCCTCCAACTCTTCCCTTCCTCCAAATGGTACGGCCTCTCGCTTCCATCAAGTTCTGAGGGTGCCAATAGCTTGTGCTACCTCATTCCAAATACTTCCTTCATTATCTCCAATCTGCATGGCCTTCACAGTTGAGGAGAGAGGGAATAAAGTAATAGAGTGTGACATGAGACAAGACAAAAATGAGAAAGCAAGATAGCAAGCACTAATACTCCAAATGAAATGACTGCAGAGAGTCTGATTTTCCTGGGTCTAGAGTGAATGCAATGGTTCCTGCCACATCAGCTCATGGGTAGCACAGGATCTTGTTGCTTGTTGCTAGCCCAAGAAGCAAACTATCTGGGAGCTTCCATGAATCTGGTTAAATCCACTTATGCTATTGTGTAGATGCCTGAAGAAACACATGTCGTAGAACCTGAGGCAGATGCTTTTGGCATGCAAGCAGGAGGTTGGCGATCAGAAAGTTACCCAAAGTGATTCTCAGCAAAGCTTGTGATAAGCCTTTTCCTGGTCACAGTGTAACAAGAGGTAATTCCTATTGAACCACAAAGCTGAAGAAGGTGGGCATCCAAGGCACAGAATGGTCACTTCATTGAAACAATATCAGTGTGTACTCCAGAAGATGAAAGAAGAGCTGAAACCAAAGTGGAAAATAGAGCACACTAGGTGCCAAAGAGAGCATTGCCTCGTTTTGGGTTATTCCTTTCATCAGGAGCTGCAGTTACCAGTTGTAACTCATACCCAGAGACACCATTGACCGGTGGATTGCTGAAAAAGAACACATTTTGTTGAAGTTATTCATCTTTGAACTAATTTGGACAATTCAGCAGAATTTCAAATCAAGGACAAATCCAGCATTTATACTAGCTGGGGGAGAGGTGAGGCAATGGCTTAGTAGTATTATTGCTGGACAGTTAGAACATAGAACATAGAACATTACAGCACAGTACAGGCCCTTCGGCCCTCGATGTTGTGCCGACCTGTCATACTGATCTCAAGCCCATCTAACCTACACTATTCCATGTACGTCCATATGCTTATCCAATGACAACTTAAATGTACCTAAAGTTGGCAAATCTACAACCGTTGCAGGCAAAGCGTTCCATTCCCTTACTACTCTCTGAGTAAAGAAACCACCTCTGACATCTGTCCTATATCTTTCATCCCTCAATTTAAAGCTATGCCTCCTTGTGCTCGCCGTCACCATCCGAGGAAAAAGGCTCTCCCTATGCACCCTATCTAACCCTCTGATTATTTTATATGTTTCAATTAAGTCACCTCTCAACCTTCTTCTCTCTAACAAAAACAGCCTCAAGTCCCTCAGCCTTTCCTCGTAAGACCTTCCCTCCATACCAGGCAACATCCTAGTAAATCTCCTCTGCACCCTTTCCAAAGCTTCCACATCCTTCTTATAATGCGGTGACCAGAACTGTATGCAATACTCCAAGTGCGGCCGCACCAGAGTTTTGTACAGCTTCACCATAACCTCTTTGTTCCGGAACTCGATCCCTCTATTAATAAAAGCTAAAACACTGTATGCGTTCTTAACAGCCCTGTCAACCTGGGTGGCAACTTTCAAGGATCTGTGTACATGGACATCGAGATCTCTCTGCTCATCTACACTGCTAAGAATCTTACCATTAGCCCAGTACTTTGCCTTCCGGTTACTCCTACCAAAGTGCATCACCTCACACTTGTCTGCATTAAACTCCATTTGCCACCTCTCAGCCCAGCTCTGCAGCTTATCTATGTCTCTCTGCAACCTACAGCATCCTTCACCACTATCCACAACTCCACCGACCTTAGTGTCGTCTGCAAATTTACTGACCCATCCTTCTACACCCTCATCCAGGTCATTTATAAAAATGACAAACAGCAGTGGACCAAACACCGCCCCTTGCGGTACACCACTAGTAACTGGTCTCCAGGATGAACATTTCCCATCAACTACCACCCTCTGTCTTCTTTCAGCAAGCCAATTTCCGATCCAAACTGCTATATCTCCCACAATCCCATTCCTCCACATTTTGTACATTAGCCTACTGTGGGGAACCTTATCCAACGCCTTGCTGAAATCGATATACACCACATCAACCGGTTTACTCTCATCTACCTGTTTGGTCACCTTCTCAAAGAACTCAACAGGGTTCGTGAGGCACGGCCTTCCCTTCACAAAACCGTGCTGACTATCCCTAATCAATTTATTCTTTTCTAGATGATTATAAATCCTATCCCTCATAACCTTTTCCAACACTTTACCAACAACTGAGGTAAGGTTAACAACTGAGCTAAGTTAATCGAGAGACCCAGCTAATGAGCCTGGGACATGCGTTCAAATCCTGCCAGGGCAGAATTTGAATTCAATAAAAATCCAGAATTTACTAATAAGCATAATTCCATTTCCATCTTTTAGGGGTAAAATATCACCTGGTTTGCTAATATCCTTTAGGGAAGGAAACAGTCATCCTTGTGACTCCAGACCACAGCAATGTGATTTAATCTTAACTGCCCTCTGGGCAAGAAGAGATGGTCAATAACAGCTGGCCTGGCCAAAAATGCCCTCATCTTGTGAATGAAGAAAACTACATTTTGACCATTGTTTAGCCAGTGGACTCTGATTGGTTGAGATGTTAGAATGGGAGTGCGTACCAGTTAATGATGATTGACTGTTAACTGCCAGCATTTGTTGAAATTTTCAACCAAGCGTACTGATTCTGATTCATTTAAGGCCCCGCCACAAGAAATCGACCCACCTATAGCTGCGACCTACCTTGTTGAGATGAAACAGGTGTGGTGCACATACATATACCTGTCACAAAGTAAATAGTATGCACTTAAAGATAGGATTGCACAATCAGTTGATCCAACTTATTTGTTCATATGGCCTTTTATCTGAATAATGTTACCCTTGCAAGGTCTTGGACTTTCAGCATCATGAATGATTAATCACTTGGATACTCACCAGTCCACATGCAGTATTTGCTTTCTTTTTTTTATTTTCGCCCTTTATTCATTCACGGGATGAGGGCATCACTGGCTAGGCAGCATTTATTGCCCATCCCTGATTTCCCAGGAGGCTGTTAGGAGTCAAACATGCTGCTGTGGGTCTGGAGTCACATGTAGGCCAGACCAGGAAAGAATGGCAGTTTCCTTCCCTAAAGGACATAAGAGACTTAAATGGGTTTTTCCAACAACGGGCAGTGGGTTCTTCATTAGGCTCTTGACTGTAGATATTTATTGAATTCAAATTCAAATTCCACCATCTGCCATGGTGGGAATCGAATTCATGTTCCCCCAGAACGTTATCTGGGTCTCTGGATTAACACTTCAGCGAATATACCAATAGCCTATTGCCTCCGCTGATACAATTTCAAAGTTGTTAGTCCTGGAACCTCTCTGTTAAGGAGTTGGCAAAAGTGCCATTTTTGACACTCGAAGGGTTTGAGAGCTGAGGTTTGAAATAACAGAGTTCTTTCATAAACTGTTGATTAAACCGAAGAGTTGAAGGAGGCAAATCCTCCCTAGCAGTGAATGAAAATTTGATCTGAAGAGAACAAAGACGGTGAATTCACTAGGTCAAAGAAAAGGACAGCTCCACACTTTGTTATCTCTGTCTTCATTACTCTCTGCAGAGGTGTTCTAGCCTGATACAGAGCAGCTGGCCGATTTTATGTCTATTGAGATTTATTACAGCTTTGGCATTTGCACCTCATTTTGCCATCTCTTTGTCAATAAAACAGCATCTTTTGTTTTTGTAAATCACTCTTTGGTCCAGCATTTTAAACAGAATATGCATTGGCTGTTAAAGGCTGTTATGAACCCACTGAAACAAATTATAATAGGGCGATCATTAACGCCTCAAATAAACTAAGACAAGGACATAGACAAGGTACAAGCTAGCAAGGGACAGATGCTCTGATTACAGAGCGGATGTTTGGACAATCAGAAGAGAAACAGTAGCTAAGCAGTCTAATGTTAATAAACACCCCCGACTGGGGGACACTCTTCTCCCTTCTTCTAGAGGTTGCTACCTCCAGAGGTAAGTGAGGTTCTCTTCAGAAGAATTCATTCTCCAGTGACAGCACAAATGTGGAGTTTATCTCCATTGCTGACAGAGGAGAAGAGATAAATACAAGCACTGCGATGAAATAGGAGGATCAGGGTATTCACCAATTTCTGTGATTTGATGCTGAGGAAAAAAACATGTCTAGAAAGAGAAAGAATGAAAGGGAAGTCAAATTTACTCACACGCTTCCTTCTCAGTGATGAATGCTTGACTATTACAGGGTTGGCAACCGCAGGAAAGCTTCAGCTAAGTAGAGGTGAAAGTGAAGCTTTTTGGGTAATAACTGGTCTTTTCTACTCCTTTCATCGGGTCTCACAACTTAACATTTTGAAATCTTAGACCGAGGTTCTGAAAGGGCCTATTACCCACTGTTGAACAATTCCACTCTCTGACTTTCTTGGAATCACTCTGCAAACGCTCCTGAGCTGCTCATTTACCAGGCTTTCTGTGCACTCGTGCTTCATTGCTCCTGACAAAGTGACACAACTGATCTCAATTTTGCAGTCAGCAATTGACTGAATGGCTGGAGCAACATCTGGATTGCTGCATTTAACAGCTGCAGATGTCCTGTTTCAATATTTTCAGCTCCCCAGTTTTCTCCTCCCTCAGCCTGAGACCCCCAACAATTCCTGGGTTCAATCCTGCAACCATGTGGCCCAAAGAGATTCATCTTAAACCGTAAGTGTCACCATGACATTTTACCACAAAGTGACCTAAATGAACAAAATGCTACATTCAGAAGACAACCTGCAGCATCTACGTCTCTGGAAATGTTCGTTGCATAACAGGCATGACAAGAAGCTGGGCAGATTTTCACATCAAGTTGAGGATTTCAGCTCCAAGTGAAATATCATCCCTTTCTCGTTAACATGGTTTTTCTCTTTCAAGCAGTAACCAAGAGGTTGGATGTCCCAGTGGGCTGTAAAATTAAGAGTTCAAATTTTGTGACACGCAGGACTCACCTATTTGTCTGAAGAAAACACTGCAGGCCCCTTGGAGTGAACAGGAAACCCTCTAGATGAATCATTTACCACTTGCAAAATTCTAGTGAGGCCATTCAATTATTCCAAATGAAAGAACTATTCTAATTCAATGAAAGAATAAAACAAAACTTTCCATACTTTCCTGGAATCTCTTCTCCCCTTCACACTCTCCCTTCCCACTATGACCTCCCCTTCTCCCTCCCATCCCCCTCACCCACTCTGCCTATCATTTATTGCACGATTAATTGTCCCTCCCTTCCCATTCCCCCTCCAAGCCAGGAATTTGGGACAAATTGACCTGCTGAAGAGCATCCCACTCAATTCCACACTGTAACCCATAATGCCATACCTACCATGGCTAATCCACCTAGCGTTTACATCCCTGGACACTATGGACAATCCACCTAACCTGGATATCTTTAGATTGTGGGAGGAAACCCACATAGACACGGGGAGAATGAATAAATTCTCCTCAGAACGATGTCTGACCAGCATTATCATTTAAAATACTGCATGCAATTCACAGGAGTATTATATCACAGAAGGAGGGCATTTGGCCTGTTATGGGGAGACAACGGCCTAGTGGTACTATCACTGGACTATTAATCTCGAGACCTGGATGATGTTCTAGGGACCAGGGTTTGAATCCCGCAATGGCAGATGGTGGAATTTAAATTCAATAAAAAATATCTGGAATTAACAATCTAATGATGACCTTGAATCCATTGTCAATCGTCAGGAAAAACCCATCTGGTTCACTAATGACCTTTAGGGAAGGAAACTGCCATCCTTACCTGATCTGGCCTACATGTGACTCCAGACCCACAGCAAAGAGGTTGACTCTCAACAGCCCTCTGGGCAACTAGGGATGGGCAATAAATGCTGCCTGGTTGGTGACTCCCTCATTCTGTGAAAGGAAAAAAAATAGTCTGTAACGACTCTCCCAATAATTATTGTAAGTTAGTGCCATTCTCCTGCCTTTTCCACATAGCCTTGAACATTGAAAGACTGGGCCGATACAGTGGCTCAGTGGTTAGCACTGCTGCCTCACAGCGCCCGGGGCCTGAGTTTGATTCCACCCTCATGTGGCTGTCTGTGTGGAATTTGTTCATTCTCCCCGTGTCTATGTGGGTTTCCTCCCACAGTCCAAAGATGTCCAGCTTAGGTGGATTGTCCATAGTGTCCAGGGATGTAAAGGCTAGGTAGATTAGCCATGGTGGGTATGGCATTATGGGTTACAGTAGGGAATTGAGTGGGATGCTCTTCAGCGGGTCAACATGGACCTGATGGGCCAAGTGGCCTCCTTCTGCCTTCACTCTAAGATTATTTGAATCATCTGATGCATTGAATGATCACGCACTCAGCATTGACTGATTACTTGCACAGCAACAATGCCCTTTTGAAAGCCTCAATTGACAATATTCCATAAACACCATAGACTGAAGAGGGCAAATTTTGTGACACGTGGGACTCACCTGTTTGATGTGCTTTATCATTGCTGCTCCCCTGTGTGTTGCACTATCCAGTGATGACACATGCCAGCTTGGTGCCCCTCTCTTTTCCAGTCTCCACGTTCTCACCTGCAATGTGAAGGGGACAAGTACCACCACCTTTAACAAACAGGACTGTGGCATCAGTGATTCAATGTGTGAGGAGACAGCAAGATGGTTTCTCGCTTTTGGAGGAAAGAGAGAGAATTCTTTCAACTCTAGAGTTACAAATGGAATTCCCAAAATTGCTCCAGGCAAATAACAGCTCAAAAATTATGCTGGAGAAGGTTAATAATTAAGAAGTTAGGATCAAGAAAGACAGCCTGATGCAAAGTTTTCATCCAAGCCACTATTGAGTTGTGGATTATATGGCAGTGAAGTCTTAAGTTTTTCACAGCTTTAACCTCAAAGTGAGTTTCTGATCTCCCTGCTTCCCATATACTGCTGAATCCCATCTTAATTATGTTTCCTATAGCAACAATGGGAGCCTGCCTTCGTCACCACCAGTTTACAGTAATCTTCTGAACAACATCCTATTCTCAGCTCTCCCTGAGCTATGGTTCACCCAATACTCTGTCAGCCACATCTCCTACCAATTTTTCCATTACCATCACTGGTCCTTAATGACTCAAACTCATTGCATGCGGTCAAACCATGATGGAAGATTTCCTTTGCTGT